>NC_057808.1:458144303-458180318 GCF_018294505.1 Triticum aestivum | reverse complement strand
GATCGGCTTCAGTTAGCAGCAGTAGCGAAGGAATCGCTCGATCGGGTTCAGTTAACAGCCATCGATCGATCGCTCGGGTTCAATAACACGTAGCCTGCAGTGCAATCGCTCGGGTTCAGTTAGAGCCTAACGCCTCGCTCGGGTTTAGTTAGAGCCCAACGCCTCGCACACATGCGCGTACGTGTGCGAGAGAAACGCGCATCGCTCGGCCCCCGACCACCCACTGTAACCGGGAACTCGCCGAAATTTTCCTCGCCCTCGCCTCTACCACGGTTTTTTCTGTCATGGACGGCCCAAAGAATGTCATGCAGCTGCGTCTCTGGCCCGCCCAAGAAGAAAAGCCCATTTTCTGTCATGATTTTTTGTCATAGAAGTAGGAGCCCACCACATCTATGATGATACCGGGTTTTGTCACAATTATCGTCATAGAAGTGTCATAAGTATGACAGGAAAAAATTTCGTTCGGCCCAAAATGTCACGGATGTGTCTTTTTTTTGTAGTGCAAATACTGCTCGAGCTGCTTGGTCCCAGCTTTCGGCCGCTCCTTGTGCAATTTTCTCGTTAATTGACTACATAGGTTGACAATGGTGTGGGACCGTGATGTCAGGAAACCAGGAGGAAGCAAATAAAATTACAGTTGTATATAGGCACTTGCGTACGTGCTGCTCTGGCCCTGGTGGGTCCCCACTGTTATCCTCTCCAAGTAAAGTCAGCTCCTCATTCCTCATGTTCGTTGACCATGTTGACAACACGAGACGACGGCGCCACGACGAGCGCAACAACTCGAAGGACGACGGAGAGGGCCTCGCGGGCCCTACGGATGGTCTGATACAGCGCCCGCTGCTCATTCGGGAAGCCAGGATCATAGGGCCACATGTCCGCGATGGCATTGTCGTTCGCTTGTTCATCGGTGCTCGTTGAGGAGACAGAGCTTGCAGCACAGGTCCTCCTGCGCTGGAAGCTCTTCCACCATTAGGGCGTCGAAGTGCGGCCGCGCCTGCTCTATGGTGAACACGGCATGAACCGGCTTGGACAGTGGCGCCGGCTCCTGGTCGGAAGCTCCGTCCATCGTCTGATTATCGTCGCTCAGCTCGGCGAGCTCGCTGGCGAGCCAGCATGTCCGGCTGCTGGACCGACCCGCTGCCAAGCACGAGTCTGACTGCCCTGGCCCACCCAGACCGCCTCCCTTGCCCGCGCGAGCTTTCCGCCTGAAACGGTCAGCGCCACCCGCCGCGCTTCCCGGTGCAGGCGATTGCTCCACCTTCAAAAGACACAAGTGTCGTCCGTCCGTCTGCCGCCCACATTAATGGTACGCAGTTGCCGAGGCAGCTACTCCGGTGCCACATGTACGTCCCTCCGCCACCCACCACTGCTATATAAACTGCTGCGCCGGCCATAGCCGCAGTCATCCACCTCCGTTCTCTTTCTCCTGTCCAGACAACTACTGCCCACCATGGCTTCCTCGCACTCCAGCGCTCTTCGGGACGGGCGGACGACGGACCACAAGGACATGGCAGCCATTGCTGCCGACTGGCTGGCCGGCAGCCAGCCGGAGGACGACGACGTGCCAATGGAGAACATGGTAGTCGACGATCCGGCGCCAACCCCCTCCTCCGCGCCATCCTCGCCGGTGCATTGCACCATGACCATCGGCGAGGCCCGTGCCCAATACATGGACACAGTAAGGCAGAAGCATGAGGAGCAGTTCCGGGAGGTGCGGGCCAACACCGCCTACAACCACCATCTCCTCCAGGAGCACGTGCAGGCGGAGGAGCAGATCGCCGCAGAGCGGGCGGAGCAGGAGGCACTGCTCGACTCATACCGCTCCGCCCGCGAGGGCCGCCTCGAGCGTTGGCGGTACCGCGTGCGGGTCGCGGAGGTTGCGGCCGCCTACAAAGAGGGCAATGAAGTGGGCGAGGTGCTATTTGGTGAGACCGAGGACGAGGCAGAGGACAATGCCGGCTCCGACGAGTCCCCGCTCCGCTGGCGTCAATGAGGCCCTGCTCTGCCGAGGCCCCGCGGCACCAACAACGAGGCAGAGGACACCGCCGGCTCTGCCGAGGCCCCTCCCCGCGAACAATGAGGCAGAGGACATCGCCGGCTTAGCCAAGGCCCCACCCTGCCGGCAACGAGGGGGCAGATTTCTCCCGCTCCGCCGAGGTGCCGCCCCGCCGGCAACGAGACAGAGGACATCACCGGCTCCACCGAGGCCCCGCCCCGCCGGCACAGAGGCGGACGCCCTACTTCGCCGAGGCCCCACCCCGCCAACAACGAGGCAGAGGACATCGCCGGCTCAGCCGAGGCCCAACCCTGCCGGCAATGAGGGGGAGGTTTCCCCCGCTTCGCAGAGGCGCCGCCCCCCCCGGCAATGCGATACAGGACATCGCCGGCTCGGTCGAGGCCCCGCCCCGCTGCCAACGAGGCCGCGCCACACAGAAAACGAGGAAGAGTAGAACATGGTAGGTCGCCGCTGCTCGGGTCCAAGTAATGCCACCGCTGCTACCATCGGTTGAAGCCAAGCTAGGCGGGTTGACCATTGACAGCCGATTAGCTTCTTGGCAGCAACGTGGAGTCGGAGAGCTATGTTGGAGAAGGACGTTGTTTCTACTTAACTGCTGGTGCAGTTGGCTGACTGACACATTGGCCCAACAGGCATCTCGGCCACATGTCAGTTACACAACTGCACCTGCAGCTAAGTCACTGAAGCTCAGTCCGCTGGAGAAGAAGCTTCTGTTCGGCTCAGCCGGACATAGGTGGGTAGCTTCGGTTAATTAATTATACCTCTAGCGCACCCCTTTTTAGTTGAAGAATGTATGAAACGTAATGAAATCGAGCATGCTTATATGAAATCCGACCTTGTATGAATGAATTTATTTCGATTAGTTCGAACTCTTGTATCACTGGCATTGGATGAACATGCAAAACAATTCGTAATAGCATCATTCCTAGGGTGATCACCTCGTTTGCAGCAGTTTCACATGTACTCCCTCCGGTCCTTTCAAGTCTGCATACAAGTTTTGTCTGCAGTCAAAGTATCTCTACGTTGAACAATCTTATAGAAAAAAGTATGCACTTTCACAATGTGCAAAGTAAAAAGGAACAGAAGGAGTACAAAGAGTTTGAGCAGCTTTTTAGCGTTCCTGTACATTGCAATCAAACACACAGGCCTGACAATTCATAGAGAACATTTAAAACAATCGATGATTATGCATCTCAGTGATTCCCATGTCAGAGCCAATATTTACTTCACAACTAAAGAATAAAGAAAAATCGATCAACGTTGCTGACAGCAAAGGGCGTCCCATTCGAAAATATCAAATGCATGTTTTCTTCCTAACATCAATGAGTAAAATTTGACAAGGTTGTCCCATTCAAAAATAGCAAATGCCTACGATTGTGGAATGGGCAGGGTTTGCCATCAGTTCGGACATTGACATGGCACCTCGTGCTAAATAAACCAATTGTTTTTTTGTGCAGTTCCACCAAAATCAACCAAATTCGCGCGTAGCTTGTATGGTTTCGCCCTTATATGTTGCAACGCCTTGAACTTATCAGCACCACCTTTATTGTGGTGGAAATGAATGATTCGATGTATTCATGAACATTTTGTGTAGTTCCCATTGAAATCAAGCTGAGCACCCCTGTTTGCACAAATACAAAAAAAAGTGATTAGTATAAAGCAAACTTTACTATGAATTGACAGTTTAAACACGCACCTACATGGTCCATGTAGAGCACACTTTTAGAAAAATGGAACTCACCGGAAAGAATCCTAGAACAACATTGTACTTGCGCATCACAGGAAGAAAATGGAGATTTGTCAGTCCTTCTGAGCTGAAGTTAGTTTGGTCTTGTGGGGAGTAATGTAACCATCCTTCAACTGCTCCATCTAATGAGAAGATAGACAAGGCTTCTTCATCCTGGCATAATCAGAACTAGTCACTTCACGTACTCCAAATTCTTCTTCAAAGGAGGATGATCCTGTTGTGCAAAGACAAGAGGACAACTAAATGCTAGCATCCCTGTTTGCTCGAAAAAAGGAAAGGAAATATTTAAAACAGCATAGATGAAGCACTTCTCAAGGACAATACCACTTTCTCATGACAATATCTAAACAGTAGCACAACACCAATAGAGATGACAAAGCTCAATCATATGGATGAAATCCGTGGGCGAGTACCAACCTTTGTCAGGAGGCTTATTGTGTAGAGCATACAGATGAAGCACTTCTCCGGAACCATCTGTTGCTATCTACTGTGGTGGCCATGCTTACTATATACTCCTCGATTAGTTTAATGTTTCCAACATCTTCTTGTGTAGTTCCACTAAAATATATGGTATCTTCAAAGAAGATCCCTGTTTGCACAAGTAGAGATAATTACATATTACATTAAGAGTGGCACCAAATCAGTGGCAAAACAATTGCTCGTTCCAGCCATAGCAATGAATTAAGATGCAACACTATATCATTACTTGTGTCATCATAGTTCCAATGCTTCATTACACCATCGGGAGTTGATTTTTGTTTTTCTTCCGCTTGTTCTTCCCCTTCATCACTTGGTTCAATAACAGACAAGCTTCGCCTTCAATGTAAGATTTGGCATGTCAATTAGGGAGCACAAGTATAGCACTAAACAATGACATTAATTTTTTGATGAAAGTGGCAAAATACAGGCCAACAGTTGTGAAATATCCTTATCTTACCTCAATGGGATATTACGGTGCAGATACAGATTGGAAGTCTTGTCTCCATTTGTGCAGTTCACTAAAATCAAGCAACATTACCGTACAAGTAGCACAACATATGAAAGCACACTGCAGAATCATGTGAAAGAAGGCTAGTACTGACCTCTCATTACGCGGAATTCAAACAACGCACAAGAAGAAGATCTGAACCAAATTTGCCAACACGGATAGGAAGTAAGATCTCCTCTTGTGCAGTTCCACTAAGATCAAGCAATCAAGCAATGTTGTCGGTGTGACATTTTGGTTGAATTGCACAAAACACTCTTAAAACAAAAGTGTTTTGTGCAGTGCAACAAAAGGTCACAATAGCAACGAGGTGAAGTAGATAACCCTATTTACATAGAGGTGCAAAGGAAACAACTAGTGGTCAATAACGGTGGATGACAGAGAAGCTAACAAAAAGAAGCATCTAACTAATCTAAATGGGAAAGAAAGCAAGACAATAGCATTTCTCAAACTGTGGCATTTATTAATATTAACAGAGAGATTATATTAACAATAAAATTTGTTAAACATGTAATTTGCTTTTAACTATGGCATTGCATCAATTTTCTAGCGGCATTATTACAGGGTGTTTGTTTACAGGGACATTTTGGTGTAGGGACTAAAAAAACTCTGTGTCAGTCCCATCTAAACCAAACAGGAGGGACTTTTAGGGACTAAAAGTGGGAATTTAGGACTAAAGAAAGAAGACCCCGAGGGAGAGTCTTTTTGGGAATTTTTCCAACAGTTGCCCCTGCCCCGCATCGCACCTTGTCTCTATTAGTTCATTACTAGGGCTAACATGGTCTTTTAGCATCTCATTTAAGAACCTCTATTCCATGTTTAGTCCCTGGAACCGAGCAGGTAGGGACTAGGGAGTTTTTAACCAAACAGGGCCTTAGATTAACAATAGCTAAAGAGTTGCATGGGACAGTGGACGCACCAGCACCATGTGCATCTACCGATATACTATGAAGGGGTGATGCACAGTCTGTTGCAACAAAGAACAAACAACCAAGGAGCATATTTGTGTTGGTCCCAGTTTTGTTATCTTTAGATACCTTTCCCTATGTGAGCGCAGCAAATCTAGTCCCGCTCAAACTCTACCGCCTTGTCCCCAAAACAAAAGATCAGTTTGTTACAGATGTGCGTACTGCGTTTGTCATTGTTTTCCTTTTTATTTTGACCAACGTAGGTGCTGGATAGTTAGTCTGTACTAGTACTTCCCCCCTTCCTTTCCTCTTTGAACCACGTCCTAGATTCATGCTATGCAACTTTCCCCACTACTTTCCCCCATTCCTTTCCTCTTTGAACCACGTCTTAGATTCATGCTATACAACTTTCCCCACTACTTTCCCCCCTTCCTTTCCTTTTTGAACCACGTCCTAGATTCATGCTATACAACTTTCGCCACTACTTTCCCCCATTCCTTTCCTCTTTGAACCATGTCCTAGATTCATGCTATACAACTTTCCTCACTACTTTCCTGTTTGATCCAACACCTAGATTCGAGTGCAGAAGCAGAAAAAGCCCACATGCAGCTAGAGCAATGCATGTGGAATAAGTACTCCCTCCATCCCATAATATAAGAACGTTTTTGGCACTAGTGTAGTGTCAAAAACGTTCTTATATTATGAGACAGAGGGAGTAAATTATACCTTAAGGTTCTTGGGGTGTGGTTCGGTGGGCGGCCGGAGGCCGTTCGGCCCACACTATGTACGGCGGCGAAGAAGAAGGGGTCGGAGGCCCTCCCGCACCGCTGCTGGGTGAAAGTGAACAGCTGCACCGGTAGTGGATTCCCTCCCTTGCCGACGGCGACAGCATTAAGCCTCCTTCCCTTCCCGGCGGACGGATCCTGCCGGCTCTTTGACCAGCAGTGAGGGGAGAGAGAGGGGCCAACGAAGTCTTGTTTAGATCTGGAGAGGGTGAGAGAGTGTGAAGAGAGCAACTACAAGCGCTAAGGCTCCAGCGTGTATATATATACTGGAGAGAGAATGTGAAGAGTGCAAACCCTAGAAAACAAGCACCGAGGCTGCAGCTTATACGTGATGAGGTGATTATACGGTCACTACGAGATCCTATAGCTCTGTATCCATCCATTTTGACCAGTCAAAGAATCCTCCTAGCACCGCCCCAGATCACTTTCTCTCTCTGTCATGCGGGGCCTACCTGTCATTGGGTGGAAGCAAGAAGTCGAACAAAAACAAAATTATGCTCAAGTGTAGTTATCGAACCCGAGACCTCAAGTTTGATGAGCGAACAGGCTAACCAGCTACACAACCATCCTGTTATGTTCAACGAGAGGAAAATAACCTTTTATACATTCCTGCATTCCTGTGACAAGCATGCCATGTTTTTTTTGCGTGGGAGTCATTGGGATTTAAATCATAATCGTGTCATGTGGCTTTGGTGGTAAGACTATCCAGAGTGGGAGTAACATAGGTGGTAACATCACACATCTTTAGGCAAAATAGATGATGTGGCGAGTAATTAATGAGGAAAGAGAGGCATGTGGTAACATATCTAGTTAGGGCATCTCCAACAGCTGTAAGATAGGTGTTGGTAAATTTTCCACCTAGTACATAGTGATGATGTGGCATGTAATAAATGTGGAGAGAGAGCAAAGTTGTATGTAGAATGACCAACAACGTTTGCACAAGCTCCAAGGTGAAATAGAGAGCAATCACATTTATTTTCTCATCATCAATTCGATAGCTTAGATACAACCTATTGGAGTAGTTGTATGATAGCTTGTTGGTTGATGACATGGACATTATACCAACGAGACTAACATACAATCTACTAGCTTGTTGGTTGATGACATGGACATTATACCAACAAGACTAACATACAATCTATTGGACATGCCCTTACTGTAACATCACACATACCAAGACAAAATGAGTCTACAATCTAATAAATGAAGTGTTGCATGATACCACACAATGTTACTCCCCACTATAGAGGTAGTAACATGGACTAGTAACATATACATGTTACTAGTCTAAGTTACTATCCATTGTGACTAGTCTAAGGTGTTTTGGGATTTAAAGCAGTGTTGGTAGTACAGAAATAATGCAGCCTTAGTCACCTTACCTCTCTCCACGTAGTATGTTGGATCCCACCAGTCAGAGGGTGAAACAAACAAATTAATAAGAAAAATTAAAAGCGCCAATGGTGTATCTTACCTCACACATCTCGCTACTGCTCATGAACACTGTCCAATTGATCCCTCTGTTCGCTCATGTACTATTTTAAGTGAATCCTTATTATAACATGCACACAATTTTGGGCACTTGTATTCGACCTAAGACAGTGTGCCACCGTATCTCGTACTACTCCCTCCGTCTCTAGGTGTAATAAGTCACATTAGAAGGTGCAGCGGGACCAAGGTGCAAGCAGATTGGAGGAGAAGGAGAAACTTGACCGGTCCTTCCTCCAATCAAAGCCCTGATTTCTGTCTCTAAACGCAACAATTAATCCAAACAACTAAGAGATGTCGTTTTAGCTACCATGCAGGGCCACGTATTAACTCGCATGCAAGCCGACTTTGATTTCTTGACTGATCAACGCGTAGTTGCGCTCCATGCATTGGGTTTCCGGGGGAGATAACAAGGCAGAGTAAGGAGCATTTGGTTACATTGCTTAGGCTGGTCATAGTGGTGAGTAACTTGGACTAGTAACATGCATATGTTACTAGTCTATGTTACTACTACGCGAAGTTTGCCGTCGAAAGCGAGCCGATCTGGCTCTACTGAGCTAGCAAGATTTTTCTAGCCCACCCAAGCTAGCTGGCCCACAAAAGCTAACATATTTTAACAGTTCCAAACGCCTAACCTTGCCCGGCTAGGCTATAAGCTGTTCTTGCTGAGGATCCAAACGCTCCCTAAGTAACAACGCTCGCTAGCCTAGAGGCCAGGAGGGGATTGAGATGCGAAGTTAATGGGCGACGCCTAAACATTTTGGCAATATCTGATTTCTGTAAGATGATGTAACACCTAGACAGAGGGAGTACTACTCCTCAGTCCAGGTTTGATGGAATATTCGTCACCCCTTCTCTCTTGTACGTACTCCATTTGTATCTCACTTCTTGTGGCTTCGCACTCGCACGATTTCCCTATTCTATGAACCTGTGTGTGCGTGTGCACGTGTGTGTGTGTGTGTGTGTTTAACAGCATGTGTGTGTTAGAAAGAGCGACAGATCGACCTACTCCTACAAAGAGATGGTGTGTAGTGTATGATTTAGCCGCGAGAGTCGGTGCATCCTCTCGTTTCCGGGCGTCCGGTCGGGATAGGCGGACAGCTGCCACGCCCGCTCCTGACCAGCCTGGCCCACCCAAAGCCCCTCCATCGCCCGCACGCGCTTCCCGCTCGGGACGGTCAGCGCTGCTCCAAAGAATCGGTGCCGCATTCATGCCCGGGCAGAGTGGACGCGACCTCTCACTGGCGCCTGCATTGAAGGGAGAAGCGGATTCAAGAGTGATGGTTGCTTTGTCCGTCCAACTTACTGCTGGGTCTATGTGATTTGACGGCTCATTAGTCATTATTACTGAGGTGGTAGGACTGCTGGATGTCCCACGCTTTCGGTGAAAGTAGGTACTACTAGATTATAATTTTCTCCATTCTACTGTAATTTATCAGCAAGATAAATTTGTACAATGCTATGAAGCTTCCAGCTTCTGTTTCATGTATCTTGCATCCAAGGTTGCCCGTTGCAACATTTCATCAATTACAAAGGAGACTAACATGCATGCTATTGCATCTCAATTATTGACAGATCATAGCCAATATGTACTCCCTCCGTTCCAAAATAAGTGTCTCAACTTTATGCAAACTTTAGTACAAAGTTGTACTACTAGTAAAGTTGACACTTATTTTGGAACAGAGACAGCTAAAGAGAAAAATGATCCATGCAGTCCCTAGCCCTGGAAACGTAAACCCTAACTAGGCTTTAATTTGCTGGCAACGTTGGAGCTTCCCAAGAAATGAAGTTTGCAACCCTTTGACCATCGGATCATTTTGTGCAGTTTCACCAAAATTGAGATGAGCATCCCTATGGCAAAGAAATTGAAGAAGCGTGATTAGAATAAGATTACTGGGACTAGTTGATCAGACATAAACTCATCACAAATACAGTACGTAGAAGCTAGTAGAGGTATGTGTGGGGCAAAGAAGTAGAGAAATATCCACATGGAGTGATGTGGGCAGCTGGAGCAGTGGTGCAAGCCGGCTGTAAAGGGAGTTTTACCTGAGGGATGTCGGGACGTAGCTCAACCTCGAGGAGGGCGGTGGGAGGCGGCAACTGCCCAAGTCACGGCACTGAGCAAGGGACGAAGGCAACCACACCGGCTTTGTGAGAGAGAACGGTGGGGACCCCTGATCGGGACATGCCGATAGTGGGTTTTCACCGTCGGCGACGGCGACCGCATCTACACTAAGCATCAACCCCTTCCCCCGGCGGACGTGATCCGCCGGGATGTTAGAGATGTGGCCATAGTCATTTTGTGCGAGAGAGTGTGAAGAGAGCAACCCCAGCAAGCAACCGTGTAGGTTGGCCCGTCCTGACTATGTATATAGTGGAGCGGTTTCCTTTTCTCTCCATATGAACCTATTATATTGCGTACGTGCCACTGAAGAAAAAAAAACTTTATTTATAAATGACACGGCACCTACTACTCGTTCTCCTATAAACCTTGCGCTTGGCATCTCCGAAATATTAGCCTTGCGATTGGCTCTTCGCCTCTTCAGGAAGTCGAGGAATAATGGTACTGAAGTATATATCATTCTGGCTATATGAGACCGAATGAATTGCTGCACGTCCACCACGTGGGCGAGGGTCGAGGGGCGAGGGAGAGTGCATACTATTACATCCGTTTCAATATGGACTACATACGGAGCAAAATGGGTGAATCTACACTCTAAAATACGTCTATATACATCAGTGTTTGGAGTATGTACTAGTAGTTCATATGGAAATCTACTAAAGGACATATATATTCCAAACAATATGATAATCTCTCTAACCAAGGTAGGGACGAGGAGTAAACGGAGGGAGTAGTAAAATTTTATCCTCGTCCTGCGAGCCACCGCGCGCGTGGACGAGGGAGCGGGCGTAAGGCGTAGAGTTCTAGTAAGCAAGCTTCACCTCATCCTGTGAGCCACCACGCCCGTGGGCGGGGGAGACGGCGTACTAACCAAGCTTCTCCTTGTTTTGCGAGTTGACGGGACACATCAAAAGTACTCCAGTGTATAGAGCCTTGCCTCTAAGGTAGGCCCCACATGGTTTGCCTCTTTTTTAACATAACGCGTCAAGTCGCAATTTGTTTGTTCACCCGTGGTAGACGATCCTCCCTCGATCAAGTGGACAACTAGTACACGTGTCAAATTACCACGTGGGCTGCCATTTCATACAGAAATGAGCTCCACCATGTACCCACGCGGGTGTGGTTGGGAAAGAGACGGGAGTACGTGCGCTGTGCGTGCACCTCTTCTCTTCGTGCACGTCCCCCACCTGTGTGGGTGTGTGTGAGAGAGATACAAACCTAGACAGATGGCGTGTGTGTTCTTCAGTGTTTTTTGTTTGGGGGGGTGATTTCATGAATGTATTTGTGGGAATATGTGTCGATGACATCTCAAACAAAATTTTGCATGCAATGTGTGTGAAATGGAGGCCAATCCATATCATATATAGAGGGTCAGACGATCCACGAGAAGAGAGGGAGGGGTCATAGATATCGATAGAGTCGAAGAGAGGATCAAGTGGGTGGGTGCGAGATCGATGAAGAGAGCCATCAAAATTGTGTGTGTGTGCAAGTAAAAGATATAGGGCGACTGACCTACCGGAACGTCAGAGGGAACAGGTCAAGTTTGTGTGTGGCAGGGAGACATGACTAGAGCGCTCGATGTATCGGTGTGTGTGTGTGTGGGAGGGGGTGGGGGGAGGGGGAGGTCGAGGCCTAACTATAGAGGTAGAACGACTCGTATATGTGTTGAGAAGGAGAGACCCAGCTATGTCTTGAGGGAGACCGGTCGACATCCATACATAACTGATGGACGGGAAACAGGATGGGACAGAGAGAGAAAGAGAGGAGAGAGAGGGAGGGAGAGTGGTAGAGTGCTGGATGGGTGATGGAGTTGCTTCTCGAAGATGGTGGGAGAGGCCTACTAGACAAACTGAGGGTGGAACTGCAATATTATCAATAAGAGTGGGGATGTGTTTCTGTGTGTGCCTGTGCGTGATAGATCTGTCGGGACACATGCATGGATGATGAAGGGGAACCATGTATTTGGTAAGCAAACCTAACTAGATCGGTAGATCAATTGTTGTTTGTCGGAGGAAGGGAGAGACATAACTAATGAGGTAGATCGATCGATGCGTGGGGAAAAATGAGTTATAAGGACCTAGCTAGCTATATGTATAGCGGGAGATCGGTCGGTGTACATCCATTTGTTAGAGGCAAATAAGGCCCAGTGAGACGGATAGACAGAGAGAATGGAGCTAGGAGGTGGTGCCAGAGGCCGAGCTACTAGCTAGATAGGGGGAGGAGTGTGTGGTTGTGAGATCGATGAAAAGAGGGGCGAGAGTTTACACGTGTGTGGGACAATATGAGAGACACGAGGCATGGACACAAAAAGGAGGAGATGGAAGGTGCGTGTGTATGTTGTAGGTAGACATCGCTGGAGAGGTTTATCAATCGGTGTGTGTCGGAAAGGAGTTGTGGAGACTGTGGGAGAACGACCTAAAGACAAAAAATGAATGTGCACGATGGATAGAATGCTGAGGGAGGGGGAGGGCGAGGAGGGCGTGTGCATGCACGAGAGAAAGTTAGTGCTAGATACAAAGGTTAGAGGATTGTGTGGGTGTAAGAGACTAACAAAGATCATAATTTGATATGAAAGTGGATTCATATATTTGAATAGGAGATCATAGTGTTATAAACATATGCATGCATGAATATAGCGGTGATACGCGTGTTGTGGTTTTGCACATGTTATACCATAATGTGATAATGCATGGCGTTTGCAACTCACAGCTAAATGTCGAATAATCTAAACCATACTATACATCGAACAATCTCACATTTTATTTGAATTTGTGATAATGTGTGGCGTTTGCAGCTTACAACTAAATATCGAACAATCTAAACAATACTATATATCAAACAATCTCACATTTTATTTGAATTTGTGGTAATGTGTGGTGTTTGCAACTCACATCTAAATACTTGTAGGCGTAGGGGGCGGGGCACCATACATTATGTAATAAACACATTATACATATGAGACATGCTTTAGATTATGAAGATCTAGCTAGAGCTTAAAATGTACTGCGATTTGAAATCAACATAAAGTGGATTCAAAAAATAGAGTTCGAGTTCATATAGTACACATAGTTCATATGTAACTCGAGAGTAATCATGTGGTGTGCTGTGAAGATAATACACAAACGATGGTTTAACTTGACAATAATGATGATTGTAGATCTTATTAAAATAGAGAAATGAATTCAAATGGTTTGACTTCACAACAATCATTATTGTAGATCTTATTCAAATAGAGAAACGAATTCAAATTTAGTTCATATTGAAGCGGTAGTATATACGTTTGGAATGCACTAAAACGTTCATTCGAATAGTAGGTTGCATGCATTATACACGTAGCGAAATATTTTAATTGAACATAACATGAGTAGTAGATTCTGTTTTTGATGCATAGTCTGCTTATTTTGATGAAACTATCAATTTCTATCAGTGGATTAAGCCATGGAAAAGTTATATTACAGTAGCTACAATACAAAAACAAAATATGAATTGGTTTGCAACAGTACCTAGAGTAGTGATTTGCTTTATTATACTAACGGATCTTACCGAGTTTTCTATTGAAGTTTAGTGTGGATGAAGTGTTCAAAGATCGAGGAGGTCTCGATATGAGGAGAAGGAGGAGAGGCAAGAGCTCAAGCTTGGGGATTCCCAAAGCACCCCAAGTGAATATTCAAGGAGACTCAAGCGTCTAAGCTTGGGGATGCCCCGGAAGGCATCCCATCTTTCTTCAACAAGTATCTGTATGTTTTCGAATTCGTTTCATTCACGCGATATGTGCAAATCTTGGAGCATCTTTTGCAATTAGTTTACACTTTTCTTTTATGCACCATGCTGGTATGACATAATCCATGATTGATTTATAGAATGCTCATTGCACTTTACTTAAATCTTTTGAGTATGGCTTTATAGAATGCTTCAGGTGCTTTACTTATATCATTTGAAGTTTGGATTGCCTATTTCTCTTCACATAGAAAACCGCCATTTGTAGAATGCTCTTTTGCTTCACTTATGTTTGTTAGAGCGTGGGCATATCTTTTGTAGAAAGAATTAAACTCTCTTGCTTCACTTATATCTATTTAGAGAGATGACAGGAATTGGTCATTCACATGGTTAGTCATAAAATCCTACATAAAACTTGTAGATCACTGAATATGATATGTTTGATTCCTTGCAATAGTTTTCGATATAGAGATGATAATATGTGGGAGGTTCTAGTAAATGGTTGTGTTTAGTAAGAATATCGGTGTTAAGGTTTGTGATTCCCGAAGCATGCACATATGGTCTCCTAACTATGTAACCAAATTGGCGCGCATTGTATTTTGATTGTTTATCTTTGCATGAAGGTCGGGGGCGCGCGATGGTTAACTCCTACCAACCTCCCCCCTAGGGGTATCCGTAGTAGTACTTTGCTTCGAGGGCTAATAAACTTTTGCAATAAGTATATGAGTTCTTTATGACTAATGTGAATCCATGGATTATACACACTCTTACCTTTTCGCAATTTGCTAGCGTCTACGGTACCGTGCATTGCCCTTTCTCGCCTCGAGAGATGGTGCAAACTTCGCCGGTGCATCCAAACCTCGTGATACGATACGCTCTATCACACATAAGCCTCCTTATATCTTCCTCAAAACAGCCACCATACCTACCTATTATGGCATTTCCATAGCCATTCCGACATATATTGCCATGCAACTTCCATCATCATCATATACATGACTTGAGCATTCATTGTCATATTGCTTTGCATGATCGTAAGGCAGCTAGCATGATGTTTTCATGGCTTGTCCGTTTTGATATCTTTGCTATGCCAGATCATTGCACATCCTAGTACACTGCCAGAGGCATGCATATAGTCATCATGTATTAGTTTTATCGAGTTGTAATATTGAGATGTATGTAAATATAAGTGTGATGATCATCATTATTAGAGCATTGCCCCAGTGAGAAAAGGATGATGGGGACTTGATAACCCACAAGTATAGGGGATCGCAACATTTTTCGAGGGTAGAGTATTCATCCCAAATTTATTGATTCAACACTAGGGGAGCCAAAGAATATTCTCAAGTATTAGCAGTTGATTTGTCAATTCAACCACACCTGGATAACCTAATATCTGCAACAAAGTATTTAGTAGCAAACTAATATGGAAGTAATGGTAATGGTAGCAAAAGTAACAGTTGCAGTTTTGTAGTAATTGTAACAGTGGCAACGGTAAAGTAAATAAGCAAAGAGCAATATGTGAAAAGCTCGTAGGCATTGGATCAGTGATGGATAATTATGTCGGATGCAATTCCTCATGTAATAGTTATAACATAGGGTGACATAGAACTAGCTCCAATTCATCAATGTAATGTAGGCATGTATTCCGAATATAGTCATACGTGCTTATGGAAAAGAACTTGCATGACATCTTTTCTCCTACCCTCCCGTGGCAGCGGGGTCCTAATGGAAACTAAGGGATATTAAGGCCTCCTTTTAATAGAGTACCGGACCAAAGCATTAACACTCAGTGAACACATAAACTCCTCAAACTACGGTCATCACCGGTAACTATCCCGATTATTGTAACTTCGGGGTTAACGGATCATAACACATAATAGGTGACTATAGACTTGCAAGATAGGATCAAGAACTCCCATATATTCATGAAAACATAATAGGTTCAGATCTGAAATCATGGCACTTGGGCCCTAGTGACAAGCATTAAGCATAGCAAAGTCATAGCAACATCAACCTCAGAACATAGTGGATACTAGGGATCAAACCCTAACAAAACTAACTTGATTACATGGTAAATCTCATCCAACCCATCACCGTCCAGCAAGCTTACGATGGAATTACTCACGCACGGCGGTGAGTATCATGAAATTGGTGATGGAGGATGGTTGATGATGACGACGGCGTCGGATCCCCCTCTCGGGAGCCCCGAACGGACTCCAGATCAGCCCTCCCGAGAGAGTTTAGGCCTTGGCGGCGGCTCCGTCTCGTAAAACATGATGAATCTTTCTCTCTTATTTTTTTCTCCGCGAACGTGAATATATGGAGTTGGAGTTGACGTTGGTGGAGCTTCAGGGGGACCACGAGGCAGGGGGGCGCGCCCCCCACCCTCGTGGACAGGGTGTGGGCCCCCTGGTGCTAATTCTTTCACCAGTATTTTTTATTAATTCCAAAAAGTTGCTTCGTGGATTTTCAGGTCATTCCGAGAACTTTTATTTCTGCACAAAAATAACACCATGACAGTTCTGCCGAAAACAGCGTCAGTCTGGGTTAGTTCCATTCAAATCATGCAAGTTAGAGTTCAAAACAAGGGCAAAAGTGTTTGGAAAAGTAGATACGATGGAGACGTATCAACTCCCCCAAGCTTGAACCTTTGCTTGTCCTCAAGCAATTCAGTTGATAAACTGAAAGTGATAAAGAAGAACTTTTACAAACTCAGTTTGCTCTTGTTGTTGTAAATATGTAAAGCCAACATTCAAGTTTTCAGCAAAGATTATGAACTAACCATATTCAAAATAACACTTAGGTCTCATGTTTACTCATATCAATGGTATAATCAGCTAGCGAGCAATAATAATAAATCTCGGATGACAACACTTTCTCAAAACAATCATAATATAATATAACAAGATGGTACCTCGCTAGCCCTTTCTGAGACCGCAAAACATAAATGCAGAGCACCTTTAAATATCAAGGACTGACTAAACATTGTAATTCATGGTAAAAGAGATCCAGTCATAGTCATACCCAATATAAACTAATAGTTATGCATGCAAATGACAGCGGTGCTCTCCAGCGGGTGCTTTTTAATAAGAGGGTGATGACTCAACATAAAAGTAAATAGATAGGCCCTTCGCAGAGGGAAGCAGGGATTTGTAGAGGTGCCAGAGCTCGATTTTGAAATAGAGATAAATAGCATTTTGAGCGATATACTTTCACTATCAACATAACAACTGAGAGATCTCAATATCTTCCATGCTACACACATTATAGGCGGTTCCCAAACAGAATGGTAAAGTTTATACTCCCCCTCCACCAACAAGCATCAATCCATGGCTTGCTCGAAACAACGGGTGCCTCCAACTAACAACAATCCTGGGGGAGTTTTGTGTAATTATTTTGATTTGATTTGAGCACGGGACTGGGCATCCCGGTGACCAGCCATTTTCTCGTGAATGACGAGTGGAGTCCACTCCTCTTGAGAATAACCCGCCTAGCATGGAAGATACAGAGAACCCTAGTTGATACATGAGCTGTTCGAGCATACAAGACAGAATTTCATTTGAAGGTTTGGAGTTTGGCACATACAAATTTACTTGGAACAGAAGGTAGATACCGCATATAGGAAGGTATGGTGGACTCATATGCAATAACTTTGGGGTTTATGGAGTTTGGATGCACAAGCAGTATTCCCATTTAGTACAGGTGAAGGCTAGAAAGAGACTGGGAAGCGACCAACTAGAGAGCGACAACAGTCATGAACATGCATTAAAATTAATCAACACCGAGTGCAAGCATGAGTAGGATATAATCCACCATGAACATAAATATCGTGAAGGCTATGTTGATTTCGTTTCAACTACATGCGTTAACATGTGCCAAGTCAAATCACTCAAATCATTCAAAGGAGGATACCACCCCATCATACCACATCACAACCATTTTAATAGCATGTTGGCACAAAAGGTAAACCATTATAAGCTCCTAGCTAATTAAGCATGGCATAAGCAACTATAATCTCTAATTGTCATTGCAAACATGTTTATTCATAATAAGCTGAATCAGGAACGATAAACTAATCATATTTACAAAAACAAGATAGGTCGAGTTCATACCAGCTTCTCTCATCTCAATCAATCCATCATATATCGTCATTATTGCCTTTCACTTGCACGACCGAACGGTGTGGATAATAATAATAGTGCACATGCATTGGACTAAGCTGGAATCTGCAAGCATTCAATTCAAGGGAGAAGACAAGGTAATATGGGCTCCTGGTTAAATCTACAATAAAGCATATGAGAGCCACTCAATATTTTCATCATGGTCTTCTCCTCTCGACCCCCAAAGAAAAGAAATAAAACTATTTACACGGGAAAGCTCACAACAAACAAAAGAAGAATGAGAAATCTTTTTGGGTTTTCTTTTAATTACTACTACTACAGGCATGGAAAGTAAACTAACTAATTTTTTGGTTTTTCTTAAGGTTATTTAAACACACAAGAAGAAAACTAGAAAAAGAAATTAAACTAGCATGGATAGTACAATGAAAAAGTATGAGCACCGACAACTAGAGTGAGTGTGTGAACATGAATGTAATGACGGTGAGAAATACGTACTCCCCCAAGCTTAGGCTTTTGGCCTAAGTTGGTCAATGCCTATGGATGGCCTCGCGGATATCCGAAGTTGTAACTGGGGTCGTACTGAGATCCAACAGCCATTGCCTCACGAGCTGCAGCCTGGGGGCGAGCTGCCTCCGTCCACCTCTCGTACTCGTTCGCCTCCTCCCTGGTGATAACATATCTTCCTTTTGCCTGATAATCAAAGAAGGCAGGAGCAGGGAGAGTAATATGGACAGCGCGACGTCTGTCAAAGATTAGTCGATACTGGAGGATTTGTTCATTCCTCTCAAGAAAATGATGATTAACCATGGCATTATAATCTAAATAAGCGGGAGGCAACTCCATATCATTTTCATGTGCGGGTATACCAAGATAATTAGCCACACGGGTCGCATAAATCCCTCCAAACAGGTCTCCATCAAGACCATTATTATGTAACCTACGTGCAACAATTTCCCCCAGCTATATTGTTTATCACCTAATACAGCACTCTTGAGAACACTAAGATCCGGGACACACATGTGACAAGCTTCATCTTTACCGTTAATGCATCTATCTATGAAGAGAGCAAAATAATGTATAGCAGGAAAATGAATGCTCCCTATGGTAGCTTGTGCTATTTCTCTGGATTCTCCCACAGTGATACTAGCAAGAAAGTCTTTATATTCAGATTTACGAGGTTCATTGATACTACCCCATTGCGGAAGTTTACAAGCGGTGGTAAAATCTTCTAAGTCCATGGTATATGATTTATCATAAAGATCAAACAGGACATTGTGAGAATTGCGCGAAGATGAAAATTTAAACCTTCTCACAAAGGAATCAGTTAAATGGTAGTATTGAGGACACTTATCTTGCATGAAGTCCTCGAGGTCAGCATTACGAACATATGCATCAAATTCATCCTTGATGCCTGCTCTGACCATAAACTCTTCTGATGGCCATTAACAAGGCCACACATAAGCTTCTCTCGGTGGTTCATCGTCCTGCTCACGTATTGCGAGCCTGGGTGCTTGCTTCCTTGAAGAACCACCTTGGTACATTTTCCTAGACATATTTCTCTGAAAAATTTCTGAAATTTTTAGTAACTCAAAATAAAAGTAAACCAAACTCAACAAAATTTATAGCAACTACTCCTACAAGTGCCTAGAGACTATATCATGCATTAGAATTACTTGGGACCATATAAATTTGACATGCAAGCTCAAGAACAGGGTCACCTAGGCAGCAAAAATTTACAATGAATAGAGCACTAGAACAAAAACTAATTGGATCATTGGAGGAGTCACATACCAAAGAACAATCCCCCAAAGCAGTGTTGTGAATGGAGCTTTGAGCAAGGAGATCGAAAATGGCAGCAAGATGAGCTAGAACTCGTGCTTGAGATGGATAGTGATTTTTTGGGAGGAAGAAGAAGTGTGTGTGTGCAGGAATAAGTGGAGGGGGGGCACCATGGGCCCACGAGGCAGGGGGGCGCACCCAGGGGTGTAGGGCTTGCCCTGACCCTCGTGGCCAGATGCTTGCTCCCCCTGCTGTGTCCTCAGTGCCAGATATTCTCAAATATTCCAGAAAAAAATCATATTAAATTTGCAGGGCATTTGGAGAACTTTTATTTTCGGGGTATTTTTTATTGCATGGATAATTCAGAAAACAGGCAGAAAATACTATTTTTGCTTTATTTAATCTAAATAACAGAAAGTAAAAAGAGGGTATAGAAGGTTGTGCCTTCTAACTTCATCCATCTCATGATCATCAAAAGGAATCCACTAACAAGGTTAATCAAGTCTTGTTAACAAACTCATTCCGAATAACATGGAACTGGAGAAATTTTGAATAACACTAGGTTACCTCAACGGGGATATGCACATCCCCAATAATAAGAATATCATATTTCTTCTTGACAGTAGGAAGAGAAAATTCAAAACCTCCAATAAAAATTGTTGGAGTTTTTCCAATAGAATTGATGCTATGAACTTGAGGTTGTTTCCTCAGAAAGTGTACCGTATGCTCATTACCATTAACATGAAAAGTGACATTGCCTTTGTTGCAATCAATAACAGCCCCTGCAGTATTCAAAAAGGGTCTACCAAGGATAATTGACATACTATCGTCCTCGGGAATATCAAGAATAACAAAGTCCGTTAAAATAGTGACGTTTGCAACCACAACAGGCACATCCTCACAAATCCCGACAGGTATAGCGGTTGATTTATCGGCCATTTGCAAAGATATTTTAGTAGGTGTCAACTTATTCAATTCAAGTCTATGATATAAAGAGAGAGGCATAACACTAACACCGGCTCCAAGATCACATAAAGCATTTTTAACATAGTTTCTTTTAATGGAGCATGGTATAGTTGGTACTCCTGGATCTCCATGTTTCTTTGGTATTCCACTCTTAAAAGTATAATTAGCAAGCATGGTGGAAATTTCAGCTTCTGGTATCTTTCTTTTATTTGTAATAATCCTTCATGTACTTAGCATAAGGATTCACTTTAAGCATATCAGTTAAGCGCATACGTAAGAAGATAGGTCTAATCATTTCAGCGAAGCGCTCAAAATCCTCATCATCCTTTTTCTTGGATGGCTTAGGAGGAAAAGGCATGGGTTTCTAAACCCATGGTTCTCTTTCTTTACCGTGCTTCCTAGCAACAAAATCTCTCTTATCATAACGTTGATTCTTTGATTGTGGGTTATCAAGATCAACAGCAGGTTCAATCTCTACATCATTATTATTGCTAGGTTGAGCATCAACATGAACATTATCATTAACATTATCACTAGGTTCATGTTCATCACCTGATTGTGTTTCAGCATCAGAAATAGAAATAACATTGGGATTCTCAGGTGTGTCTACAACAGGTTCACTAGAAGCATGCAAAGTCCTATCATTTTTCTTTTTCTTCTTTTTAGAAGGACTAAGTGCATCTAAATTATTTCTCTGAGAATCTTGCTCAATTCTCTTAGGGTGGCCTTCAAGATACAAAGGTTCCTGAGGCATTCTACTAGTTCTAGTAGGCACTCTAACAACAAAATCATGTTTATTATTTAATTCATCAAGAAAATCACTTTGAGCTTTAAGTACTTGTTCTGCTTGAGTGGTAACCATAGAAGCATATTTGCTAATGAGTTTAAGTTCACCTTTAACTCTAGCCATATAATCACTCAAGTGTCCAATCATGTAAGCATTACTTTTTAATTGTCTACCAACATAAGCATTGAAATTTTCTTGTCTAGCCATAAATTCATCAAATTCATCCAAGCATTGGCTAGCAAACTTAGTAGACGGGATTTCAACTTTATCATATCTATAGAGAGAATTTACCTTTACTACCTGTGTCGGGTTATCAAGACCATGTGTTTCTTCAATAGGTGGTATATTAACGCCATGTATTTGTCCCACAGGAGGTAAATTCTTAACATCTTCAGCTTTAATACCTTTCTCTTTCATAGATTTCTTTGCCTCTTGCATATCTTCATGACTGAGAAATAGAACACCCCTTTTCTTCAGAGTTGGTTTAGGAGTTGGCTCGGGAGTTCGCTCAGGAAGTGTCCAATTATTTTCATTAGTCAACATATTATTCAATAGCAATTTAGCTTGATCGACTGTTCTTTCCCTGAAAACACAACCAGCACAACTGTCCAAGTGGTCCTTGGAAGCATCAGTTAGTCCATTATAAAAGATATCAAGTATTTCATTTTTCTAAAGAGGATGATCAGGCAAAGGATTAAGTAATCAAAGGAGCCTCCCCCAAGCTTATGGGAGACTCTCTTCTTCAATTTGCACAAAATTATATATTTCCCTTAAAGCAGCTTGTTTCTTATGAGCAGGCATATATTTAGCAGAGAAGTAATAGATCATATCCTGGGGACTACGCACACAACCAGGATCAAGAGAATTAAACCAAGTTTCAGCATCACCCTTTAATGAGAACGAAAATATCTTAAGGATATAGTAGTAGCGAGATTTCTCATCATTAGTGAACAGGGTGGCTATATCATTTAACTTAGTAAGATGTGCCACAACAGTTTCAGATTCATAGCCATAAAAAGGATCAGATTCAACCAGAGTAATTATGTCAGGATCGACGGAGAAATCATAATCCTTATCAGTAACAAAGATAGGTGAAGTAGCAAAACCAGGGTCATATTTCATTCTAGCATTCAGAGATTTCTCTTTCAGTTTAGCTAAGAACTTCTTAAGATCAGATCTATCATTGCAAGCAATAAAATATCTAGCAGTTTCTTCATCCATAACATAACCCTCAGGAACAACAGGCAATTCATATTTAGGGGGAGAACCTTCATCATCACTATCATCAATAATATCAGTTTCAAGAATTTCATTCTCTCTATCCCTAGCAAGTTGTTTATCAAGATATTCACCTAATGGCACAGTAGTATCAAGCATAGAAGTAGTTTCATCATAAGTATCATGCATAGTAGAAGTGGCATTATCAATAACATTCGACATATCAAAATTCATAGCAGAAGCAGGTTTAGGTGTCACAAGTTTACTCATAACAGAAGGAGAATCAAGTGCAGAGCTAGATGGCAGTTCCTTACCTCCCCTCGTAGTTGAGGGCCAAATCTTAGTTCTCTCATCTTTCAAGTTCCTCATAGTGATCAGCAGATATAAATCCCAAGTGACTCAAAGAATAGAGCTATGCTCCCCGGCAACGGCGCTAGAAAATAGTCTTGATAACCCACAAGTATAGGGGATCGCAATAGTTTTCGAGGGTAGAGTATTCAACCCAAATTTATTGATTCGACACAAGGGGACCCAAAGAATATTCTCAAGTATTAGCAGTTGAGTTGTCAATTCAACCACACCTGGATAACTTAATATCTGAAGCAAAGTATTTAGTAGCAAAGTAATATGGAAGTAACGGTAACGGTAGCAAAAGTAATAGTAGCAGTTTTGTAGTAATTGTAACAGTGGCAACGGTAAAGTAAATAAGCAAAGAGCAATATGTGAAAGGCTCGTAGGCATTGGATCAGTGATGGATAATTATGTCGGATGCGATTCCTCATGTAATAGTTATAACATAGGGTGACACAGAACTAGCTCCAATTCATCAATGTAATGTAGGCATGTATTCCGAATATAGTCATACGTGCTTATGGAAAAGAACTTGCATGACATCTTTTGTCCTACCCTCTCGTGGCAGCAGGGTCCTAATGGAAACTAAGGGATATTAAGGCCTCCTTTTAATAGAGTACCAGACCAAAGCATTAACACTTAGTGAATACATAAACTCCTCAAACTACGGGCATCACTGGTAAGTATCCCGATTATTGTCACTTCGGGGTTAACGGATCATAACACATAATAGGTGACTATAGACTTGCAAGATAGGATCAAGAACTCACATATATTCATGAAAACATAATAGGTTCAGATCTGACATCATGGCACTCGGGCCCTAGTGACAAGCATGAAGCATAGCAAAGTCATAGCAACATCAATCTCAGAACATAGTGGATACTAGGGCTCAAACCCTAACAAAACTAACTTGATTACATGGTAAATCTCATCAAACCCATCACCGTCTAGCAAGCCTACGATGGAATTACTCATGCACGACGGTGAGCATCATGAAATTGGTGATGGAGGATGGTTGATGATGACGACGGCGTCGGATCCCCCTCTCGGGAGCCCCGAACGGACTCCAGATCAGCCCTCCCGAGAGAGTTTAGGGCTTGGCGGCGGCTCCGTCTCGTAAAACGCGATGAATCTTTCTCTCTGATTTTTTTCTTCGTGAACGTGAATATATGGAGTTGGAGTTGACGTCGGTGGAGCTTCAGGGGGCCCACGATGCAGGGGACGTGCCCTAGGGGGGCGCCCCCACCCTCGTGGACAGGGTGTGGGCCCCCTGGTGCTAATTCTTTCGCCAGTATTTTTTATTAATTCCAAAAAGTTGCTCCGTGGATTTTCAGGTCATTCCGAGAACTTTTATTTCTGCACAAAAATAACACTATGGTAGTTCTGCTGAAAACAGCGTCAGTCCGGGTTAGTTCCATTCAAATCCTGCAAGTTAGAGTTCAAAACAAGGGCAAAAGTGTTGGGAAAAGTAGATACGACGGAGACGTATCAAGACTATGATTCCCCCACAAGTCGGGATGAGTCTCCGGACTTTATGGAAAATAAAAGAGGCCAAAGAAGCCCACCAAAAAATGAGAGAAAAAGAGAGGACGGCGATGTTACTATCCTTTTACCACACTTGTGCTTCAGAGTAGCACCATGTTCTTCATATAGAGAGTCTCCTATATTATCACTTTCATATACTAGTGGGAATTTTCATTATAGAACTTGGCTTGTTTATTCCGATGATGGGCTTCCTCAAATGCCCGAGGTCTTCATGAGCAAGCAAGTTGGATGCACACCCACTTATTTTCAGTTTGAACTTTCATACACTTATAGCTCCAGTGCATCCGTTGCATGGCAATCCCTACTCCTCGCATTGACATCAATTGATGGGCATCTCCATAGCCCATTGATTAGCCGCGTCGATGTGAGACTTTCTCCCTTTTATCTTCTCCACACAACCTCCACCATCATACTCTATTCCACCTGTAGTGCTATATCCATGGCTTGCGCTCATGTATTGCGTGAGGGTTGAAAAAGCTGAAGCGCGTTAAAAAGTATGAACCAATTGCTTGGCTGACACCGGGAAGGGCATGATGGGTACGTTGTGTTAAGAAAAGGGAGCATACAAGACTATATGATTTTGTAGGGATAGTGTTCTTTAGCATTGATATTTTGAAAGACATGATTGTTTGTTGGGATGCCCGAGTATTAAATTCTTTTATGTCAAATGATAGACTATTGCTTTGAATCACTCGTGTCTTAATATTCATGCCATGATTAGATTACATGATCAAGATTATGCTAGGTAGCATTCCACATCAAAAATTATCTTTTTTATCATTTACCTACTCGAGGACGAGCAGGAATTAAGCTTGGGGATGCTAATACGTCTCCGCCGTATCTATAATTTTTTATTGTTCCATGCCTATATTATACAACTTTCATATACTTTTGGCAACTTTTAATACTATTTTTGGGACTAACATATTGATCCAGTGCCCAGTGCTAGTTCCTGTTTGTTGCATGTTTTTTGTTTCGCAGAAAATCCATATCAAACGGAGTCCAAACGGGATAAAAACGGATGGAGAATTTTTTTGGAATATTTATGAATTTTGGGAAGAAGAATCAACGCGAGACGATGCTCGAGGGGCCCACGAGGCAGGGGCGCACCCCTGACCCTCGTGGACACCCTGTAAGGTGGTTGTTGCCCTTCTTTCGCCGCAAGAAAGCTAATATCCGAAAACAAATCGTGTTCAAAGTTTCAATCCAATCGGAGTTACGGATCTCCGGGAATATAAGAAACGGTGAAAGGGCAGAAGGAACGCGGAAACAGAGAGAGACAGAGAGACAGAGAGACAGATCCAATCTCGGAGGGGCTCTCGCCCCTCCCACGCCATGGAGACCATGGACCAGAGGGGAAACCCTTCTCCCATCTAGGGAGAAGGTCAAGGAAGAAGAATAAGAAGAAGGGGGGCTCTCTCCCCCTCGCTTCCGGTGGCACCGGAACGCCGCCGGGGCCATCATCATCACCGCAATCTACACCAACACCTCCGTCATCTTCACCAACATCTTCATCACCTTCCCCCATCTATCTACAGCGGTCCACTCTCCCGCATCCCGTTGTACCCTCTACTTGAACATGGTGCTTTATGCGTCATATTATTATACAATGATGTGTTGCCATCCTATGATGTCTGAGTAGATTTTCGTTGTCCTTTCGGTAATTGGCGAATTGCTATGATTGGTTTAATTTGCTTGTGGTTATGTTGCTGTCCTTTGGTGCCCATCATATGAGCGCACGTATGGATCACACCATAGGGTTAGTTCTATGTTGATAGGACTATGTATTGGAGGGCAAGAGGGACAGAAGCTTCTACCTAGCATAGAAATTGATGCATACGGGATTGAAGGGGGACCAATATATCTTAATTCTATGGTTGGGTTTTACCTTAATGAACGTTAGTAGTTGCGGATGCTTGCTAATAGTTCCAATCATAAGTGCATAGAATTCCAAGTCAGGGATGACATGCTAGCAGTGGCCTCTCCCACATAAAACTTGCTATCGGTCTAGTAAAGTAGTCAATTGCTTAGGGACAATTTCACAACTCCTACAACCACTTTTCCACACTCGCTATACTAACTTTATTGCTTCTTTATCTAAAAAGCCCCTAGTTTATATTTAAGTGCTCTTTATATTCTTGCAAATCTATCCAACAACAACTACAAAGTACTTCTAGTTTCATACTTGTTTTAGGTAAAGCGAACATTAAGCGTGTGTAGAGTTGTATCGGTGGTCGATAGAACTTGAGGGAATATTTGTTCACCTTTAGCTCCTCATTGGGTTCGACACTCTTACTTATCGAAAGAGACTACAACTGATCCCCTATACTTGTGGGTTATCATCCACCTCCAAGGAGCTGCCCCGACGTTCCCCTCGACTTTCGCGCCACCTCCATTCCCACACCACCGTCTTCACCTGCACCACCGGAAGAGCAGCATCATCACCGTTTCCTCGGATGAAGCAGCGGCCTAATCGGCGCCACCAAAGAAGTTGTACACTAATCGCCGCATTTTCTTCTTGATTCAATCTCACGGTGCTGCCGGCGCTCGGTCCCGAGCCGACACGGCGCGGCTCCATCCACGGCAGCGCCACCGGCCACTTCCTCCATGACGTCGCTCCCTCAGTGGTGATGTCCACATCAGTAGGAGCTGCTGTTGCTTTAGCTCTCGCTCGTGCTGCTGCTCTGCTCTTGCTCTCGGTCCCCTGCCTGGTCTGCTCTTGCTATTGCTCTTGCTCTTGCTCTTGCTCGTGCTGCTGCTCTCTCTCTTGCTCTTGCTTGCGATGCTGCTCTGATTTAGCTACACTTCAGTTGACTGAATCGACTTTTGGGTCAGTTAATTTTCAGGGGGTGGGAGGGCTCGCCGGAGTCAAGGAAGAACCAGCCGCAGCGGGGAGGGTGGCTCGCCGAAGAGGTACCCCACTATCTATCTTAGGGTTCAGGGTGGGGGCGGTGGTGGGGCGGTGGCGTGGGGATCGCCGGAGAAAAAGCTCATCACGGGGGGGCCTAGAGGGATGGCCGGGGTGACGGCGGACCGGCGGTGGGGAGTGTTTTCGGGGCGGGTGGGGCGGCGCACCGCTGGCCGCAGGTGGCGGCGGGCGACGGTTTGGCCAGTGGTGGCTGGCGGCTCAGGGGGTGGAGGTTGAAGATGAACTGCAGGCCCTTGATTTCGTATCCAACGGCTGGAAAATCGACTGACCAGAGATGAAAAAGTCAGTCAACTAACGTGTAGCCTCACCTCTAGTGCATTCAGTTTCGACAGTAAAATTCAGTTTCGATAGCAAAATTCAGTTTCAACAGTTAAGTTCAGTTTTGACAGTTCAATTCAGTTTCGACAGTTAAGTTCAGAGATGAGCGGCTGATGTATTTTACATCTAGCACTTTGTGGTTATGTATTTTACGTCATCTATTGGAGATGCTACTAGAATTCCACTCAGGTTAAAGTTGTCTCTCCTGTCCTGCTTCAGCCTCGGCATCTTACAACTCACCGGAGCTGCTCCAACGACCAAACCCTCCATCACAGCGGAGCAGTACCCCGGGTTCCATCTCAAGATGCCTAAGATATTCTTCCCCTCCTCTGACAGCCAAGTCAGTCGGATCATCCTCACCGACCAACCGAATCACGCTGAGATTGACATGGCTTCGCCAAAGAGGTTGTACACTTGTTGCATATCTTCTTTACTTTACATGTTATATATATTGTCCAGAGAGCACACGCAGTAACGTGAAATACGATTAGTTTCTCCTACTATATGTCAAGCTGTGAGGTACCAGGCAACTTAGCTATCCGTGATGGACTCTCTTGAACGCCATCATTATTTATCTCTGCGCGTTTGAGCTGTGCATTTGTCGATGGGCCTGGGAGTTGAGCTAGTAGGGCAGTGTCCTGGGTCCAAAGTAGTAGAAGTAGCAAAAAAACATTTTTTGAGTGTAGACTTTTCCTTGCTCAAGCCTGCCTACTAGAATCGCCAGTGCTTGAAAGGAAAAGTGAAGGAAAAACATAGGAATTGGAAAGATTCCTGTGGTACTATTATTCATGCATTTGGTTCGAAGGAATGGAGCAAAGGAAAACTGTAGGATTTGTTCATTTAGTGTCTCCTTGAAAGAAAAACCATAGGAATTTTAATATCCACTTGTCCTCCTTTTTAAATTCCTATTCGTGAAGCATAAGACTAAGAGATAGTAGCATAATAGCATTATAACCGTACATTTTCTTGTGGTTTGACTTAATCTCACCATTCTTCTTTGCATCCTCTGATCTTCCAATTCTTGTGAACCAAACAACCAGATTGGCAGAAATCCTGTGTTTTTAAATTCTCTGTTTTGCACGTGCATTCCTATCCTATTACTGTGTATTTCCTATCCCTGCATTGTTAGAATCCTCCAATTCAAACGAGCCCTTACAGAATTACTTCTCTTACAGATAGTTGTCAAAGAAAACCTTGTGTGGTTTGTCCCGCTCCTGCTGCGCCATCGTCCACCCCAGCTCAGCTGCTCCAACAACAGAAGGGTCCAGCACAGCAGGGATCTAGCCTCCAGACTGTCTTTCGTGGCCTCAGATCTTCTTCCCCACTGCCGGCAGCCATGAAAACCGCATTACCATCATCAACCGAGCAGATGACCTCGAGGACTACACGGGTCCGCAAGAGAGGTTGCACTCTTTCATGTCTACTAACGTTATGCATCGCTTAATATTACATGCTACTTTATCGTCCTGTTCATCGATTAGACTCTAAGTCAGCTCCAAACTAATGGTCAAATGTGAGTTTTTAAATGGTTGTGGGGTACATATTGGGGCCGCAATCAATAGTATCTATCTACTATCTGGTTAATCTCTGGTGTCTACTGTGGGTTTCATGTTGGGTGGGAAACAAACAATAAAGAAGCCATTATCTGTATTTTTTAACTGAAGCCATTATCTGCCTACTATCATTGGTTTTGGGTCTATCCACAGGTTGCTACCATCACTCTGGATTTCTACATGCACTCCTTACATAATCTCACTATGTTTTATACCTATGCATGTCAGTTATTGTAAACAATGCAACTGAACATGTAGAGCAAAAGAGACGAGCCTTGCGTGGCAATAAAATTTCATGCAGATGTTGCTCCATGGTAGGCGCAAAGGCAGCCCCCCTCCACCCATTTCGGATTGTAATCGAGAGGAAGATATCTGTTCTGAGGGGGATTCAGAAGGAGAAGACCACTCCTATTTACCCCCTGAGGTCTTCGCTCTAACTTGGCATGCTGATGTTGGTTATAACATGCATATGGTGCCTTGCATTGCTTACTTTATACATCAAATATGTCATTTGCTTAGTTTAGACATCCTTTGTGTGAATGCCATCTGTTTAGTTTATTCATTGTTTATGTGAATTATGCAACGCCATCTGGTTTAGCCAGGCATCATATATGTGAATTTTGCAATGCCATCCTGCTTAGCCAGTCATCTTATATGTGAATTATATCAGGCCATCCTTTTTTCGCTACGTATTACATTTGTCAACAATGTTAGTACATTCAACTACTCTTCGTGTGCATCAGCCATTTGACACGGTGATGGAAAATTTTGGAGTGAAAACAAGGTTTTAGAGCAGACTATGCTATCTGACAAAGCGCATATGTCGCTGGTTACGGATAGCTCCTCAGAGGAGGATTCAGAGACAGATGACCACTCATATTCCCCCCCCCCCGAGGTGTATGCTCTAACTTGGCAGGGTTATGTTGCTCATATCGTGTGTATGGTGTCTTGCATTGCTATGTCATTTGATTAGTTTAGACATGCTTTGTGTGAATGCCACCTGTTTAGTGTCTAATTACCATATATGTGAATTATGCATTGCCATCTTGTTGCAAGACATTATATATGTGAATTATGCAATGCTATCTTGTTGCAAAGGCATTATATATGTGAATTATGCAATGCCATGCTGTTTAGCCAATCATCATGTATGTGAATTATATCATGCTATCTTTTTTTGTATTACGTGTTCCATTTGTCGACAACGTTTGTATATTCAACTACTCTTCCTGTGCATCAGCCATTTGAAGTGGTGATGGAAGTATCTGAAGTGAAAACAAGGTATTCAGAGCAGACAATGTTACCTGCTGAAGCAGACATCTTGCTGGTTACAGAGAGCTCCTCAGAGGAGGATTGAGAGACTGATGACCAGTCCTATTTCCCCCCTGAGGTCTATGCTCAAACTTGGCAGGGTTATATTACCCATTTCATGCATGTTGTCTTGCATTGCTTAGTTTTTACATCATATATGGATTGCCATCTGCTTACTTGCTTACTATATAAATCATATATTTGAATTATATCATGCCATCATGTTTACATACACAGCATCTATATGAATTATGGCATGGCAACCCATTTAATAAAGACATCATATAGTAATATCATCTCATCCTGTTTAGTGTTTACAGTCATCATATTTTGAATTATGTCATTCTATCTGTGAATTATATCATGCTATCATGTTTCCATAGGTGCCATGTATGTGAATTATGGCATGCCAACCTAATATAGTTATATCATGTCATCCTGTTTACATAGTCATCATATTTTGAACTATGTCTTTCCATCTTTTCTAGTTAGCCATCATAATCTGAAATTGTGTCATGCTATCCTGTTTAGTTAGCCATCATATATGTGAAATTGTGTCATGATATCCTGTTTGGTTAGACAACATAAATGTGAATTATTTCATGTCCTCTTTTATTCCCACTATCCATTGCACCTTCCTATCATACAATGTCTATACTTACAATTACTTTTCTTGTTTATCAGCCATTTGAATTAGAGAGGGTGATGGCAGTATCTAAGGGAGTAACAACACGGTCTTCAGAAAAGATAGTGCTACCAGTTGATGCAGATAGAACCACGGTTGTACTTGCCCAAGAACCAGCCCCACCACACATAACCCAGACTCTCGCAGATTGTACCCCTACCCAATTGGACAAAGAACCAGCTACACCCCTTCTAACCCCAACACCGGCAGATAGTAACCCAGTTCCAGTTGACACAGCACCGTCTGCACCACAGAGCACCCAAACACGAGCAGTTAGTAAGGGAACTGCAGTGCCCAAAGCACGAGGCCACCACTCCGAATCCCAACTCAACGCTTAAAGGAGAAGAAGATTTGTTCTCAGGTCAGGTTTTGTAGCTATGGTTCATACTCCTTTGCTCTTGCATCACTGTATTTACTCATACCAATTATTTTCAAATTTTAAGGATGGAATTGAAACTCCAATGGCGCAACAGGTATGTTTTAAACCTGTTTCTTTAACTGGTTTGCTGTTGTAACTTGCTCTATGTTGATTTCAGTCTCAATTGAATAAACAATTATGTTCTCATGTCATGCACATTACAAGTGTTGTTATTGCTCTATAGTTTCCCACACTTATATTCTGTCTATTCTCCTTTGTCTTGAACAAATATTATTTGAACTGTGTCTCTATCTTGATTTGGCAACAAAAACTAGAATGATATAGACCATAAAGTGACCATGGTACATAGATATACGTTTGTTTCATGCTGTTATCCTGTCCACTTTACTACTGAACTGATTTACCAAAATGAGTTTCATATACAACATGGTAAACGTGTGACGTGTCTGCTTGTTTCTCTATTAGAATGCGGATAAAATATTGGAGAATAGTACCCCGTTATGCAATGGTAAAGGAAGTAATGAAGATAAGGTTCAAGATAGTGAGACATCCCTGTTGGTCTCCAAGAAAGCTGATAAAAACTAGCTTGATGGCAGTGAGAGAACCCAAAAGTCATGTCTTGATGTAGTGTTCGAGTTACTGGCCACTACTGCTGGCACAAGCTCTTCGAACTCGCTGCCTGAATCAGTTCGTCTTCTTGAGTCTCAACTTCAAGTTGAAAGACATCGATCAGATGTGCTACGACAGGAAGCTGAAGGACTGAGGAAGTCCCTGCAGAATTCAGATGCATACTTTCTGGTGCAACATCAAGCGCTGGAGGATTTGAGCGCCAAATAAGAGAAAGTTAATAAGCTTGCTAAGCATCTTGCCAGCATTATGGGTACCCAGGATATTGTTTCTTGAGATCTTTTGAAGTGGTTTCAGTTCTGGACTTGTTTTGCTGCGGCGTTTATTTGCATTGGTCGCCAACTTTGACAACTAGTGTATATGATATGCTGCTTTGTTCCCTACATTTGCACTGGTGGCAAACTTTGATGCCCAGTGGATGTAATATGTGTAATAGCCGTGATAGCCTAGCATAAGTTTCTTGCTTATTTATTTCCCTCTTGTCTTGTATATTTGTTTTCTTGTAGTGAGTGCAATTCTTTTTCCGCGGTTTGCTAGTGGCCGCAATAACCTATTTTTTAAAACTAGGCCACAATAACCATGGGCTACATATTTACTGTAGTGACACTGGGCCTCCTACGGGCCGTAGAAACAATGGGCCTTCTACGGGCCATAGAAACAATAGGCCTCCTATGGGGAGTAGAAACAATGGTCCTTCAACGGGCCGTAGACACAATGGGCCTTCTACAGGCCGTATCATCAATGGGCCTTCTACGGGCCGTATGATCGATTGGCCAAACATTGGCCAATAATGGACCGCATTATGGTCGTAAACGGGCTAGAGTTGGAATCGTCCATTCATGGGCCGACCATAATGAGCCGTCATTAATCGGCCGTATTTGATGATGCTATGAAAATGCCCCAACGTATTAACGGGCCACAAACGGGCCGACTGTAACCACGGGCTGAATTTGGCCCACAAGCAGAAAATTACAGTAACGGGCCATAAGTAACCGAATGCTGGAAATGAGCCCAAGAATAAATGGGCCCTGAGAAGGCCGAAAGATAACATGGGCTAGAAACGGCCCAATGGAATAATGGGCTGTTAATGGGTATAAAGTGATACACTGTTCATTACGGACCAGTTTCACCATGGGTCGTTAATGGGCCAAGAGTTACAAAGGGCCTCATATGGGCCGAAAGACGTCATGGGCCATACATGGGCTGTCGTGGTATTCACACGGGGGGCTTGCGAGTCGACAGATGCCACAAGGGCTTAGTGTGAGGGTAAGACTGCTGCTGATAGGCCCGGGAGCAGGTATGCGTGTAGCACGCGCTAGTTTACCCAGGTTCGGGGCTCTCCGGAGAGATAATGGCCCTACTCCTGCATGTCTGAGTATATATATCTGGGGTGTACATCGGGCAGTACAAAGAGCTCCTGGAGCTGTATCTGGATCAGTGCCACGGGCATCTGACTCTGTATATCTGTATGGCCGGAGTGAGCATGCATGCTCTTGTGGCCAGGCATGGCCGTGGTGGAGTGTGTGGCCGTGGGAGTCCATCCCCTGGATGGATGGATGTGTGCCTTTATATAGGCATGGCTAGCTTACTTCCTAAGCTATGTAGTGGCATGGACAAGTGGGCATGGGGGCATGGTGTGGGTGTCATGCTTGTCTCCTGGGTCACTTCATGAATAGTGCCCAGGGACAAGTGACACTGTACATGATGGCGTCGCGGTATAGCTGTCTCGTCCGCGGTATGGCCGTCTCGTTGGGGTCTTGTCGGTGTCGGGTGGAGCTGCAGTCGGCAGTCGGCTGGATGGCGCAGTCGGCAGCCGACAGCCGGCCGTGTGGAGCAGTCGGACGGGGAGCCAGCCGGAGCGGCCAGGCAGTCGGACTGAGGGGCTTTGCTAGCCCCGATGTCTTGAATTATTGTCTCGTCATCTTCGTGGTACCCGTGGTCAATTACTCCGTTAGTAGCCTCCAAGCCTCCGGGCAACTTGGCAAAGTTGGGCGGAGGTTTTTTGGCGGGTGTTGATGTAGAAAATGTCGATGAGGGCTGGCTGCAGGCCGCAGCCGTCGTAGCTTGCTTCGGGCGGGGGCGCGCCACCGCACCCGCTGGGTGTACCCTCCGAGCCTCCGGGCAACTTGGAAAAGTTGGGCGGAGGCTTTTCGCAGTTGTTGGTGCAGACGATGGCGTCGTGGGTGCCGGGCGCGGACAGAAGTCGCGGGATCCGCTGACTGATGGTGTCGGGCGCGGACGCGGGGGTGCGCCGACTGATGCTGTTGCTGACAGCCGGCTGCGGGCTGCAGCCGGCGCGTCTTGCTTCCAGTGGGGGCGCGCCAGCTCAGCCACTGGGTGTAGCCTCCGAGCCTCTGAGCGAGGAGGGGGGTTCCCCACGAAAATGATCATGCAAAAGACAAAGTTAGTCCGTGCAGATATATCAAATGTTTGCTTTTAGCACTGCAAGTTTTATGCGGAGGGTGCCGACTCGGTTTCGTCCGAGCCCCCTTCAATCTTTTTCATGTTCCTTCCACTCTTTGGCTTGCTCTCGCTTGCCGGACAGCCGCTCTGCGGTCTGTGGCTGAGAGTGGGCCGCGGAGTGGAGTGTACAGTACTCAGACTCTGGGAGCAGATTTGACCGAGCAGATACTCGTAAAAGAAACGACCGGGTCGCCCGAACCGTTTTTTCTTCCCGGACGTTTTTCGCGTGGGTGGCCTCCAACGTTCACTCTTGCTAGCCGGACAGCCGCTCTGCGGTCTGTGACTAAGAGTGGGCCTTTGGTACCACCCACGCTACTAAGCCGTCTGTGGGAACTAACGTCTCAGGCCAAGCAGCCAGCCTCCGGGCCAACTCTGGCTGGCGCCGGCACGAACAGTGGTGCAACTGTAATAAAAACGGAGGTGGTCACCGAGCGTCGCTCGAGGTTATCCGTGTTTGTGTGGTGCAAAAATAAGCGGGTGAGGAGCTCACATTGCTTTTGGCGTAGATGAAGCGGAGGTTGACGAAGACAGCCGGCGCAGTCTTGCGCTCGCGGAGCGCGTGAGCTCACCCGCTGGGTGTAGCCTTCGAGCCTCCGGGTGCTTGAAGGGAGGCCCTGGCAGGTCAGGCTCGACCGGCCAGACGGCGGAGCGGGACGCGACCGAGCCGGCCTGGCACAATCGGCCAGGCGTTGGGGCAGGAGGCGGTCCAGCCGGCCAGGCGGCGAAGCGGACAGATGAGCCAGTCGGCCAAGTGGCGACGCGGGCGGTTGACCAGAGCAGTCGGCGGAACTGCTGTCTCTGCAGTCGGCCACGCACGCACGTACATACTCTTCTTCTTCTTCTTCTTCTTCTTCTTCTTCATCTTCTTCTTTTTTCGGGCGGCCGGCTGGGCACCCGGCCACTTCTCTCTTTTCTCCCAGCCGGCTTTGAGTAGTTGGACACAACCCTTCCTATATTTTTTCTCTTTTGGGCTAGCAGCCAACTGTTGACTTTTCTTTCTTTGTCTCCAGCCGGCCCGAGACCGCACGGACGTAGCCGGCCGACGCACGCACGGGGGTGGAGTGAAGAGCCGGCCGCAGGGGAGCCTGCGGGGAGGAGCCAGAGGCGCGGGGCGGCGAGCAAGTGGAGCCGGCCCGCGGGGGCGGCCAGGTGCGAAGGCGGACGCCGTCTGGGAGCGGCGACCCGGCCAACAGGCGCGCGGTAGCCGG
>NC_057808.1:458035774-458143801 GCF_018294505.1 Triticum aestivum | reverse complement strand
GCAGGCACGGGTGGCACAGGCAACGGGCGCGGGGGCCGGCTGCGGGTGCAGGGCACCCGGCCGCGACGCGAGGTGGCGAGGAGCGGAGGCCGGCCCAGGGCCACGGCAGCCGGCGTAGCCGGATCCGGAGTCGGCTGGCGAAGCGAAGCCGTAGCAGGCGCAGCGCGGCGGCGAGGCCAGCGCGGACGGGGGTAGCTCAAGCGGAGGTCCCGGAGGCGAGTGGTCGCGGCTCCGCGCAACCTGGCGCTGTGGCGGAGTGGAGCGCGACCACGGGCGAGGGTCGCGCGCGAGTCGCTGGGAAAGGGAGCAGCAACGGCGAGGCGAGCACTGAGCGGAGCAGGGACCATGTGGCACACGCGCGCGGAGACGGCGCGGCTGGTGATGCAGAACCGCGGAGGCAAGATAGTACGTACATACGTAAGTATGCAAGTAGCGCTAGCAAGCTAGCTACAAAATCCATCGAGCTGCCAGGTAGTGTGCTTGATTGCCAGCCGTGCACATGCGCACAGCTGCAGGAGAGGTTGGCGGGCGGCCTGGAGCTCGAAGCAGAGGACGGACGCGGCCAACGAAAGTGAGGCGACGGCGACGCACGCACACGGGTAGAGGCGGTGCGGAGCCGGGGCGAAGTGGCATGCGGACTGACGACAAGTGATGAAGACGCACCGCCGAGCACGGACGTGCCGAGGGTGTGCTGACATCGAGCCCTCGACCGGCGCCGGGGAGGCGGCGACGTCACGATGGTGATGAAGATTGCGAGGCCGACGGTCAGGACGCGCCGCCCCTCGCGGCCATTCCGGGGGCATGTCGATGTCGAGCACCCGACCGCTATCGGAGAGACGGCACGACGCCGCGGCGGTGAAGACGAAGATAGCGAAAAAAGGGTCCCGCCCGGACTGCGAAACCAGCAGCAGCGTGGTAGCATAGTAGTAGTAGTACCACCCCACGGTGGGCGCCAACTGTCGTGGTATTCTCACGGGGGGCTTGCGAGTCGTCAGATGCCACAAGGGCTTAGTGTGAGGGTAAGACTGCTGCTGATAGGCCCGGGAGCAGGTATGCGTGTAGCACGCGCTAGTTTACCCAGGTTCGGGGCTCTCCGGAGAGGTAATGCCCCTACTCCTGCATGTCTGAGTATATATATCTGGGGTGTACATCGGGCGGTACAAAGAGCTCCTGGAGCTGTATCTGGGATCAGTGCCACGGGCATCTGACTCTGTATATCTGTATGGCCGGAGTGAGCATGCATGCTCTTGTGGCCAGGCATGGCCGTGGTGGATTGTGTGGCCGTGGGAGTCCATCCCCTGGATGGATGGATGTGTGCCTTTATATAGGCATGGCTAGCTTACTTCCTAAGCTATGTAGTGGCATGGACAAGTGGGCATGGGGGCATGGTGTGGGTGTCATGGTTGTCTCCTTGGTCACTTCATGAATAGTGCCCAGGGACAAGTGACACTGTACATGATGGCGTCGCGGTACAGCTGTCTCGTCCACGGTATGGCCGTCTCGTCGGGTCTTGTCGGTGTCGGGTCGAGCTGCAGTCGGCAGTCGGCTGGTTGGCGCAGTCGGCAGCCGGCAGCCGGCCGTGTGGAGCATTCGGACGGGGAGCCAGCTGGAGCGGCCAGGCAGTCGGACTTAGGGGCTTTGCTAGCCCCGATGTCTTGAGTTATTGTCTCGTCGTCTTCGGGGTACCCGTGGTCAATTACTCCGTCATGGGCCGGAAGTTAAAATGGGCTGGAATCATATTGGACGGCCTAGGTGACACTACTGGGCCTAATTCGGATAGGTCGTAACAGGCCCTGGGTTAGCGGGCTGTAAATGGGCTATATGCGAACAGGCCATTAACAGGCTTTCCATGGGCCGGCCCGCCACCTTTTGACCAAGTCAAACCGGCCGGCCTTTTGACAGGAATGGGCCTCTGTTGGGCCATGCCACGTGTCAAAGTATCATAGGCGCCTTTGGTCCAATGAGTGGATGACATTTGTCCCAACGGTGAGCCGACAAGTGTTATCAGATCTGTTAATGGGTTATCGGAAAATCCCCATTGGTCAGGGCTGTTAATGGGTTATCGGATCCAAAACTGGACCCGATAGCTTAACGGCATTCTGTTACGGTGGATGCCACGTGTCGGTCACCCTTGACGAAAGCACTTTTATGACGCGCGATTTATCGTCATGGAAGTAGACACTTCCGTGATGATAGTTTTGATAATGTCATGAAACACTTCTACGACAGCGCATGTATGACTATCTTGATTCTGTCATAAAATCATCATGGATGTACATGCATGACAGAAAACGTGACCTACTGTGACAAACACGTGTCATCACGGAAGTGTATTTTTTTTGTAGTGTATCGCAGAGGTATCTCTGGGCCCTCTCGGTAATACACATCATAAGAGCCCTTGCAAGCAAAGTGACTAATGAGTTAGTTGCAGTATGATGTATTACGAAACAAGTAAAGAGACTTTCCGGTAACGAGATTGAACTAGGTATAGAGATACCGACGATCGAATCTCGGGCAAGTAACATACCGATGGACAAAGGGAATTACATATGTTGTCATACCGGTTCGACCGATGAAGATATTCGTAGAATATGTGGGAGCCAATATGAGCATCTAGGTTCCACTATTGGTTATTGACCGGAGAGGTGTCTCGGTCATTTCTACATAGTTCTCAAACCCGTAGGGTCCACACGCTTAACGTTCGTTGACGATACAGTATTATATGAGTTATGTAATTTGGTGATCGAATGTTGTTCGGAGTCCTGGTTGATAACACGGACATGACGAGGAGTCTCGAAATGGTCGAGAGGTAAATATTGATATATAGGACGATGGTATTCAGACACCGGAAGTGTTCCGGAGGGTACCGGGTACATATCGGGTCACTGGAAGGGGTTCCAGGCACCCACGGCAAAGATATCGGCTTAATGGGCCAAGGGAAGGATAGACCAGCCCACAAGGGGCTGGTGCGCCCCTCCACCAGGCCGGACAACCCTAGGGACGGAAAGGGGGAGGGCAAGTCCCTCCTTCCTTCCCCTCTTCAAGGGAGAAAGGAAAAGGGGGGCGCCACCTCCCCCTTCCTTCCCTGGCGCCTATACAAGGAAGCGGGGCCGAACCAGGGCAGGAGCCCAAGTGGGATTCAGCCCCACTTGGGGTGCCCTGGGCCTCTCCCCTCTCCCTCCCACCTATATATATGAGGAGGGGGTCGCCTAGCACACCAGACAATTGCCTAGCCGTGTGCGGCGCCCCCCTCCACCGTTTACAACCCCGGTCATATATTCGTAGTGCTTAGGCGAAGCACTACGGAGATCACTTCACCATCATCATCACCATGCTGTCGTGCTGACGGAACTCAGCTACTACCTCGACGTCTTGCTAGATCAAGGAGGCGAGGGACATGTGCAGAACATGGTGTGACGTGTGTTCGGTACTTGACCGGTTGGAACGCGGAGAAGTTCAACTACATCAACCGCGTTGTTAGACGCTTCCGCTTACGGTCTACAAGGGTACGTAGACACACTATCCCCCTTGTTTCTATGCATCTCCTAGATAGATCTTGCGTGAGCGTTGGAATTTTCTTGAAATTGCATGCTACGTTACCCAGAAGTGGCATAATGAGCCAGGTCTATGCGTAGATGATATGCACGACTAGAACAAAAAGAGTTCTGGGCGGTGATCGTTATACTGCTTACCCCCAATGTCTTACTTTGACTCAGCGGTATTGTTGGATGAAGCGGCCCGGACCAACCTTACATGACCACGTTCATGAGAACGGTTCCACCGATTGACATGCAACTTATTTTGTATAAAGGTGGCTGGCAGGTGTCTGTTTCTCCTACTTTATTTGAATCGGATTTGACTGCGACCGGTCCTTTTTGAAGGTCAAAAATTCAAACTTGATAAATCACCATTGTGGGTTTTGTGCCGTAGGTAAGAACGGTTCTTGCTAGAAGCCCATAGCAGCCACGTAAAACTTGCAACAACAAAGTAGAGGACATCTAACTTTTTTTGGCAAGGCATGTTGTGATGTGATATGGTCAAGGCATGATGTTATATACGTTATTGCATGAGATGATCATGTTTTGTAATCTATTGGCAACCGACAGGAGCCTGATGGTTGTCTCTTTATTGTATGAAATGCATACGCCATGTAATTGCTTTAATTTATCGCTATGAGTTAGCAATAGTCGTAGAAGCAATAGTTGGCGAGACGACCACGATGCAACGATGGAGATCAAGATGTCGAGCCGGTGATGATGGAGATCATGACGATGCTTTGGAGTTGGAGATCAAAAGCGCAAGATGATGATGGCCATATCATGTCACATATTTCTGATTGCATGTGATGTTTATCCTTTATGCATCTTATTTTGCTTAGAACGGCGGTAGCATTATAAGATGATCCCTTCACTAAATTTCAAGGTAAAAGTGTTCTCCCTAAGTATGCACCATTGCTACAGTTCGTCGTGTTGAGACACCATGTGATGATCGGGTGTGATAGACTCTATGTTCATATACAACAGGTGTAAGCCAGCTTTACACATGTAGAATACTTGGGGTAACTTGATGAGCCTAGCATGTATAGATATGGCCTCGGAACACTGTAGATCAAAAGATCGAATGTGAATCATATAGTAGATATGAACAACATAGAGATGTTCACCATTGATGACTACCCCATCTCACGTGATGATCGGACATGGGTTAGTTGATTTGGATCACGTTACACTTAGATGACTTGAGGGATGTCAGTTTAAGTGGGAGTTCTTAAGTAATTTGATTAATTGAACTTAATTTATCATGAACTTAGTCTTGATAGTATTTGCATATCTATGTTGTAGATCAATGGCCCGTGCTACGGTTCCCATGAATTTTAATGTGTTCCTAGAGAAAGCTAAGTTGAAAGACGATGGTAGCAACTACATGGACTGGGTCCGTAACTTGAGGATTATCCTCATTGCCGCATAGAAGAATTATGTCCTTGATGCACTAGGTAATGCACCTGCTGCAGGAGCTAAAGCAGATGTTATGAACATCTGGCAAGCTTGATCTGATGAGTACTTGATAGTTCAGTGTGCCATGCTTTGCAGCCTAGGACCGGGACTTCAAAAACATTTTGAATGTCATGGAGCATATGAGATGTTCTAGGAATTGAAGTTAATATTTCAAGCGAATGGCTGGGTTGAGAGATATGAAATCTCCAACAAGTTCTATAGCTGCAAGATGGAGGAGAACGGTTCTGTCAGTGAACACATACTCAAAATGGCTGGGTATTATAATCACTTGACTCAGCTGGGAGTTAATCTTCTAGTTGATTGTGTCATTTACAGAGTTCTTCTATCACTGCCACCAAGCTATAAAGGCTTCATGATGAACTATAATATGCAAGGGATGGACAAAACAATTCCCGAGCTCTTCGCAATGCTTGAAGCTGCGGAGGTAGAAATCAAGAATGAGCATCAAGTGTTGATGGTTCACAAAACCACTAGTTTCAAGAAAAAGGGCAAGGGAAAGAAAGGGAACTTCAAGAATAATGGCAAGCAAGTTGCCACTCCCAGGAAGAAACCCAAAGCTGGACCCAAGCCTAAAATTGACTGCTTCTACTTCAGAGGGGCTGGTCACTGGAAGCGGAACTGCCCCAAGTATTTTGCAGATAAGAAGGATGGCAAAGTGAATAAACGTATATTTGATATACATGTTATTGATGTGTACCTTACTAATGCTCATAGTAGCGCCTCGGTATTTGATACTGGTTCGGTTGCTCATATTTTTAACTCGAAACATGAGCTACAGATTGAATGAAGATTGGCTAAGGATGAGGTGAATGCATGTTGGGAATGGTTCCAAGGTCGATGTGATCGCCATCGGCCGTCTACCTCTACATCTACCTTTGAGATTAGATTTAAACCTGAATAATTTGTATTTGGTGCCAGCGTTAAGCATGAATATTATATTTGGATCTTCTTTAGTGCGAGACGGTTATTCATTTAAATCAGAGAATAATGGTTGTTCTATTTATATGAATAATATCTTTTATGGTCATGCACCCATGAAGAGTGGTCTGTTTTTTGTTGAATCTCGATTGCAGTGATACACATATACATAATATTGAAGCCAAAAGTTGCAAAGTTGATAATGATAGTGCAACATATTTGTGGCACTGCCATTTAGGTCATATTGGTATAAAGCGCATGAAGAAACTCCATGCGGATGGGCTTTTGGAATCACTTGATTATGAATCATTTGATACTTGTGAACCATGCCTCATGGGTAAGATGACTAAAACTCCGTTCTCCGGAACAATGGAGCGAGCCAATGACTTATTGGAAATAATACATACCGATGTATGCGGTCCGATGAGTGTTGAGGCACACGGCGGGTATCTATATTTTCTGACCTTCAAAGATGATTTGAGCAGATATGGGTATATCTACTTAATGAAACACAAGTCTAAAACATTTGAAAAGTTCAAAGAATTTAAGAACGAAGTAGAGAATTATTGTAACAAGAAAATAAAGTTTCTACGATCTGACCGCGGAGGCGAATATTTGAGTTATGAGTTTGGCCTTCATTTAAAATAATGTGGAATAGTTTCACAACTCACGCCACCTGGAACACCACAGCATAATGGTGTGTCCGAATGTCGTACCCGTACTTTAGTAGATATGGTGCGATTGATGATGTCTCTTTCTGATTTACCACTATCGTTTTGGGGTTATGCATTAGAGACAGTTGCATTCACGTTAAACAGGGCACCGTCTAAATCCGTTGAGACGACACAGTATGAACTGTGGTTTGGCAATAAACCTAAGCTATCGTTTCTTCAAGTTTGGGGATGTGATGCTTATGTCAAAAGGCTTCAGCCTGATAAGCTCGAACCCAAGTCGGAGAAGTGCATCTTCATAGGATACCCGAAAGAAACAATTGGGTATACCTTCTACCGCAGATCCGAAGGCAAAATCTTTGTTGCTAAGAATGGGTCCTTTCTAGAGAAGGAGTTTCTCTCGGAAGAAGTGAGTGGGAGGAAAGTAGAACTTGATGAGGCAGTTGTACCTTCCCTCGAATTGGAAAGTAGCACATCAAAGAAATCCATTCCCGTGATGCCTACACCAACTAGAGAGGAAGCAAATGATAATGATCATGAAACTTCAGATCAAGTTGCTACTGAACCTCGTAGGTCAACCAGAGCATGATCTGCACCAGAGTGGTACGGTAATCTTGTTATGTAAGTCATGTTATTAGACCAAGGCGAACATACGAACTACGAAGAAGCTATGATGAGCCCAGATTCTGATAAATGGCTTGAGGCCATGAAATCTGAGATAAGATCCATGTATGAGAACAAAGTGTGGACTTTGGTGGATTTGCCCGATGATCGGCAAGCCATAGAGAATAAATGGATCTTCAAGAAGAAGACTGACGCTGATGGTAATGTTACTATCTACAAAGCTCGACTTGTCGCAAGAGTTTTTTGACAAGTTCAAGGAGTTGACTATGACGAGACTTTATCACCCGTAGCGATGCTTAAGTCTGTCCGAATCATGTTAACAATTGCTGCATTTTATGAGTATGGAATCTGGCAAATGGACGTCAAAACTGCATTCCTCAATGGATTTCTTAAAGAAGAGTTGTATATGATGCAACCAGAAGGTTTTATCGAACTTAAAGGTGCTAACAAAGTGTGCAAGCTCCACTGATGCATCTATGGACTGGTGCAATCATCTCAGAGTTTGAATATACGCTTTCATGAGGTGATCAAAGCATATGGTTTTATACAGACTTATGCTGAAGCCTATATTTACAAGAAAGTGAGTGGGAGCACTACAGCGTCTCTGATAAGTATATGTGGATGACATATTGTTGATTGGCAATGATGTAAAATTTTCTGGAAAGCATAAAGGGTTGTTTGAAAGGAGTTTTTCAAAGAAATACCTCTGTGGAGCTGCTTACATATTGGTGAAGGAAATATGCCCTAGAGGCAATAATAAAGTTATTATTTATTTCCTTATTTCATGATAAATTTTTATTATTCATGCTAGAATTGTATTAACCGGAAAATTAGTACATGTGTGAATACATAGACAAAACATAAGTGTCCCTAGTATGCCTCTATTTGACTAGCTCATTAATCAAAGATGGTTATGTTTCCTAACCATAGACATGTGTTGTCATTTGATGAATGGGATCACATCATTAGGAGAATGATGTGATGGACATGACCCATCTGTTAGCTTAGCATTATGATCTATATAGTTTCATTGCTACTACTTTCTTCAGGACTTATACATGTTCCTCACACTATGAGAATATGCAACTCCCGACTACCGGAGGAACACCTTGTGTGCTATCAAACGTCACAACGTAACTGGGTGATTATAAAGGTGCTCAACTGGTGTCGTCGAAGGTGTTTGTTGGGTTGGCATAGATCGAGATTAGGATTTGTCACTCCGCGTTTCATAGAGGTATCTTTGGGCCCTCTCGGTAATACTCATCACTATAAGCCTTGCAAGCATTGTGACTAATGAGTTAGTTGCGGGATGAAGTATTACGGAACGAGTAAAGAGACTTGCCAGTAACGAGATTGAACTAGGTATGATGATACCGACGATCGAATCTCGGGCAAGTAACATACCGATGACAAAGGGTACAACGTATGTCGTTATGCGGTTTGACCGATAATGATCTTCATAGAATATGTAGGAGCCAATATGAGCATCCAGGTTCCGCTATTGGTTATTGACCGGAGATGTGTCTTGGTCATGTCTACATAGTTCTCGAACCCGTAGGGTCCGCATGCTTAACGTTCGATGACAATTTGTATTATGAGTTATGTGTTTTGATGTCCGAAGTTTGTTCCATGTCCCGTATGAGATCACGGATGTGACGAGGAGTGTCGAAATGGTTGAGACGTAAATATTCATATATTGGAAGGCTATATTCGGACATCGGAAAGGTTCCGAGTGATTAGGGTATTTTTCGGAGTACCGGAGAGTTACGCGAATTCGCCGGGGAAGTAGTGGGCCTTAATGGGCCATACGGGAAAGGAGAGAAGGGCCTCAAGGGGTAGCCCCGCGCCCCCCCATGGGCTGGTCCGAATTGGATTAGGAGGGGGCGGCGCCCCCCTCCTTCCTTCTCCCCTCTTCCTCCTTCCCTCCTTCTCCTACTAGGAATAGGAAAGAGGAGGGGAATCCTACTTGGACCGGGGAGTCCTAGTAGAATTCCCCACACCTGGCACGCTCCCCTTGGGACGGCCACCTCTTCCCTCCCCTCCTTTATATACGTGGCCAGGGGGCACCCCATAGACACACAAGTTGATCTTTAGCCGCGTGCGGTGCCCCCCTCCACAGTTTTCCACCTCGGTCATATCGTCGTAGTTCTTAGGCGAAGCCCTGCGCCGGTAGCTTCATCATCACCGTCACCATGCCGTCATGCTGACGGAACTCTCCCTCGGCCTCAGCTGGATCTAGAGTTCGAGGGACGTCACCGAGCTGAACATGTGCAGATTGCGGAGGTGCCATGTGTTTGGTACTTGATCGGTTGGATCACGAAGACGTTTGACTATATCAACCGCGTTACTTAACGCTTCCGCTTTCGGTCTACGAGGGTACGTGGACAAACTCTCCCCTCTCGTTACTATGCATCTCCTAGATAGATCTTGCGTGATCGTAGGATTTTTTTTGAAATTACTGCGTTTCCCAACAGTGGTATCCGAGCCAGGTTTATGCGTAGATGTTATATGCACGAATAGAACACAAAGAGTTGTGGGCGATAATAGTCATACTGCTTACCACCAACGTCTTATTTTGATTTGGCGGTATTGTTGGATGAAGCAGCCCGGACCGACATTACATGACCACGTTCATGAGACTGGTTCTACCGACGTGCTTATGCACATAGGTGGCTGGCGGGTGTCTGTTTCTCCAACTTTAGTTGAATCAAGTTTGACTACGCCCGGTCCTTGTTGAAGGTTAAAACAGCACACTTGACGAAAAATCGTTGTGGTTTTGATGCATAGGTAAGAACGGTTATTGCTAGAAGCCTGTAGCAGCCACGTAAAACTTGCAACAACAAAGTAGGGGACGTCTAACTTGTTTTTGCAGGGCTTGCTGTGATGTGATATGGTCAAGGCACGATGTGATATTAATTGTTGTATGAGATGATCATGTCTTATAACAAAGTTATCGGCAACTGGCAGGAGCCATATGGTTGTCGCTTTATTGTATGCAATGCAATCGACATGTCATTGTTTTACTTTATCACTAAGCGGTAGCGATAGTCGTAGTAACAATAGTTGGCGAGACGACAACGATGCTACGATGGAGATCAAGATGTCGCGCCGGTGACGATGGAGATCATGACAATGCTTCGGTGATGGAGATCATGAGCACAAGATGACGATGGCCATATCATGTCACATATTTTGATTGCATGTGATGTTTATCTTTTATGCATCTTATTTTGCTTAGTATGGCGGTAGCATTATAAAATGACCCCTTACTAAATTTCAAGGTATAAGTGTTCTCCCTGAGTATGCACCATTGCTACAGTTCTTCGTGTTGAGACACCACGTGATGATCGGGTGTGATAAGCTCTACGTTCACATACAATGGGTGCAACCAGTTTTGCATATGCAGAATACTCGGGTTAAACTTGACGAGCCTAGCATATGCAGATATGGCCTCGAAACACTGGAGACCGAAAGGTCGAGCGTGAATCATATAGTAGATATGATCAACATAGTGATGTTCACCATTGAAAACTACTCCATCTCACATGATGATCGGACATGGTTTAGTTGATTTGGATCACGTGATCATTTAGATGACTAGAGGGATGTCTGTCTAAGTGGGAGTTCTTAAGTAATATGATTAATTGAACTTTAATTTATCATGAACTTAGTCCTGATAGTATTTTGCAAATTATGTTGTAGATCAATAGCTCGCGTTATAGCTTCCCTATGTTTTTTATATGTTCCTAGAGAAAACTAAGTTGAAAGATGATAGTAGCAATGATGCGGACTGGGTCCATGATCTGAGGTGTATCCTCATTGCTGCACAGAAGAATTATGTCTTTGATGCACCGCTATGTGACAGACCTATTGCAGGAGCAGATGCAGATGTTATGAACGTTTGGCTAGCTCAATATGATGACTACTTGATAGTTTAGTGCACCATGCTTTACAGCTTAGAATCGTGACTTCAAAAACGTTTTTGAAACGTCACGGAGCATATCAGATGTTCCAAGAGCTGAAATTGGTATTTCAGACTCATGCCCGTGTCAAGAGGTATGAGACCTCTGACAAGTACTTGGCCTAAAAGATGGAGGAGAATTGCTCAACCAGTGAGCATGTGCTCAGAATGTCTGGGTAATACAATCACTATAATCAAGTGGGAGTTAATCTTCCAGATAAGATATTGATTGATAGAGTTCTCTAGTCACCATCACCAAGTTACTGTAACTTCGTGATGAACTATATTGTGCAAGGGATGACGAAAACGATTCCCCGAGCTCTTCGTGATGCTGAAATCGACGAAGGTAGAAATCAAGTAAGAGCATCAAGTGTTGATGATTAAACAAGACCACTAGTTTCAAAAAAATGGCAAAGGGAAAGAAAGGGAACTTCAAGAAGAATGGCAAGAAAGTTGTCACTTCCGTGAAGAAGCCCAAAGCTGGACCTAAGCCTGAAACTGAGTGCTTTCTACTGCAAAGGAAATGGTCACTGGAAGTGGAACTGCCCCAAATATTTGGCGGATAAGAAGGATGGCAAAGTGAACAAAGGTATATTTGATATACATATTATTGATGTGTACCTTACTAGTGCTCGTAGTAATCCCTGGGTATTTGATACTTGTTCGGTTGCTAAGATTAGTAACTCGAAACAGGAGTTGCAGAATAAATAGAGACTAGTTGAGGATGTAGTGACGATGTGTGTTGGAAGTGGTTCCAAGATTGATATGATCATCATCGAGCACTCCCTATACTTTCGGGATTAGTGTTGAACCTAAATAAATGTTATTTGGTGTTTGCGTTGAGCATGAATATGATTAGATCATGTTAATTGCAATACGGTTATTCATTTAAGACCGAGAATAATTGTTATTCTATTTACATGAATAAAACATTCTATGGTCATACACCCAATGTTGATGGTTTATTGAATCTCGATCGTGCTAATAGACATATTCATAGTATTGATGCCAAAAGATGCAAAGTTCCTAATGACAGTGCAACTTATTTGTGGAACTGCCATTTGGGTCATATCGGTGTAAAGCGCATGAAGAAACTCCATGCTGATGGACTTTTTGGAATCACTTGATTATTAATCATTTGATGCTTGCGAACCATGCCTTATGGGCAAGATGACTAAAACTCTGTTCTCCGGAACAATGGAACGTGCTAATGACTTGTTGGAAATAATACATACTGATGTATGCGGTCCAATGAGTGTTGATGCTCGTGGCTGGTATCATTATTTTCTGACCTTCACAGATGATTTGAGAAGATATGGGTATATCTGATTGATGAAGCACAAGTCTGAATCATTTGAAAAGTTCAAAGAATTTCATAGTGAAGTGGAGAATCATCGTAACAAGAAAAATAAAGTTTCTACGATCTGATCGCAGAGGCGAATATTTGAGTTACGAGTTTGGCCTTCATTTAAAACATTGTGGAATAGTTTCACAGCTCACGCCACCTAGAACACCACAGCGTAATGGTGTGTCTTAACATCGTAACCACACTTTATTTGATATGGTGCGATCTATGATCTCTCATACCGATTTACCACTATCGTTTTGGGGTTATGCATTAGAGACAGCTGCATTCACTTTAAATAGGGCACCATCAAAATCCGTTGAGACGATGCCTTATGAACTGTAGTTTGGCAAGAAGCCAAAGTTGTCGTTTCTTAAAGTTTGGGGCTGCAATGTTTATGTGAAAAAGTTTCAACTTGATAAGCTCGAACCCAAAGTGGAGAAGTTCGTCTTCATAGGATACCCAAAGGAAACTATTCGGTACACCTTCTATCACAGATCCGAAGGCAAGATATTCGTTGCTAAGAATGGATTCTTTCTAGAGAAGGAGTTTCTCTCGAAAGAAGTGAGTGGGAGGAAAGTAGAACTTGATGAGGTAATTGTACCTTCTCCCGAATTGGAAAGTAGTTTATCACAGAAATCAGTTCCAATGATTTCTACGCCAAGTGAGGAAGCTAATGATGATGATCATGAAACTTCAGATCAAGTTACTACCGAACCTCGTAGGTCAACCGGAGTACGGTCCACACCAGAGTGGTACGGTAATCCTATTCTAGAAGTCATGTTACTAGAACATGATGAACCTACAAACAATGAGGAAGCGACGATGAGCCCAGATTCCGCGAAATGGCTTGAGGCCATGAAATCTGAGATGGGATCCATGTATGAGAACAAAGTATGGACTTTGATTGACTTGCCCGATGATCAGCGAGCCATTGAGTTAAGTGGATATTCAAGAGGAAGACGGACGCTGATAGTAGTGTTACTATCTACAAAGCTCGACTTGTCGCAAAAGGATTTCGACAAGTTCAAGGTGTTTACTACAATGAGATTTTCTCAACTGTAGCGATGCTTAAATCCGTCCGAATCATGTTAGCAGTTGCCATATTTTATGAAATCTGGCAGATGGATGTCAAAACTGCATTCTTGAATGGATTCCTGGAAGAAGAGTTGCGTATGATGCAACCAGAAGGTTTTGTCGATCCAAAGGGTGCTAACAAAGTGTGCAAGCTCCAGCGATCCATTTATGGACTGGTGCAAGCCTCTCGGAGTTGGGATTAATGCTTTGATAGTGTGATCAAAGCATATGTTTTCATACAGACTTTTGGAGAAGCCTGTATTTACAAGAAAGTGAGTGGGAGCTCTGTAGCATTACTAATATTATATGTGGATGACATATTGTTGATTGGAAATGATATAGAATTTCTGGATAGCATAAAGGGATACTTGAATTAGAGTTTTTCAAAGAAAGACCTCGGTGAAGCTGCTTACATATTGGGCATCAGGATCTATAAAGATTGATCAAGACACTTGATAAGATTTTTCAATGAGTATATACCTTGACAAGTTTTTGAAAGAGTTCAAAATGGATCAGTCAAAGAAGGAGTTCTTGTCTGTATTACAAGGTGTAAAATTGAGTAAGACTCAAAGCCCGACCACAGCAGAGGATAGAAAGAGAATGAAAGTCATTCCCTATGCTTCAGTCATAGGTTCTATAAAGTATGCTATGCTGTGTACCAGACCTATTGTGTACCTTGCCATGAGTTTGGCAAGGGGGTACAATAGAGATCTAGAAGTAGATCACTGGACAGCGGTCAAAATTATCAGTAGTGAGGACTAAGGAAATGTTTCTCGGTTACGGGGGTGCTAACAAAGTGTGCAAGCTCCAGCGATCCATCTATGGACTGGTGCAAGCATCTCGGAGTTTGAATATACGCTTTCATGAGGTGATCAAAGCATATGGTTTTATACAGACTTATGCTGAAGCCTGTATTTACAAGAATGTGAATGGGAGCACTACAGCGTCTCTCATAAGTCTTATGTGGATGACATATTGTTGATCGGCAATGATGTAGAATTTTCTGGAAAACACAAAGGGTTGTTTGAAAGGAGTTTTCAAAGAAATACCTCGGTGAAGCTGCTTACATATTGGTGAAGGAAATATGCCCTAGAGGCAATAATAAAGTTATTTATTTCCTTATTTCATGATAAATGTTTATTATTCATGCTAGAATTGTATTAACCGGAAACTTAGTACATGTGTGAATACATAGACAAAACATAAGTGTCCCTAGTATGCCTCTACTTGACTAGCTCGATTATCAAAGATGGTTATGTTTCCTAACCATAGACATGCGCTGTCATTTGATGTATGGGTTCACATCATTAGGAGAATGGTGTGATGGACATGACCCATCCGTTAGCTTAGCATTATGATCATTACAATTTCATTGCTACTACTTTCTTCATAACTTATACATGTTCCACAGACTATGAGATTATGCATCCAGAATACCGGAGGAACACCTTGTGTGCTATGAAATGTCACAACGTAAATGGGTGATTATAAAGGTGCTCTACAGGTGTCTCCAAAGATGTTTGTTGGGTTGGCATAGATCGAGATTAGGATTTGTCACTCCGTGTTTCGGGGAGGTATCTCTGGGCCCTCTCGGTAATAGTCATCACTATAGGCCTTGCAAGCATTGTGACTAATGAGTTAGTTGCGGGATGAAGTAATACGGAACGAGTAAAGAGACTTGCCGGTAACGAGATTGAACTAGGTATGATGATACCGACGATCGAATCTCGGGCAAGTAACATACCGATGACAAAGGGAACAATGTATGTTGTTATGCAGTTTGACCGGTAAAGATCTTCGTATAATATGTAGGAGCCAATATGAGCATCCAGGTTCCGCTATTGGTTATTGATCGGAGATGTGTCTCGGTCATGTCTACATAGTTCACGCTTAATGTTCGATGACGATTTGTATCATGAGTTATGTGTTTTGATGACCGAAGTTTGTTCGGAGTCCCGGATGAGATCACGTACGTGACGAGGAGTTTCGCACTAGTAGGAAAAGGGCTATAGATAATATGGACATTAATGGCGCACCATGTGTTGGTGCGCCATTAGTGTGATGGACACTAATGGCGCACCGCACCCACGGTGTGCCACTACTATCAAACTTTTTTTTTATTTTTCCAAAACTAGTAATGGCACACCAGGGCACAGTGCGCAATTACTAGATTTAACTAGTAATGGCGCACCACTCACCCCGTGCGCCACTACTAACAATTTTTTTTACTTGTTTTTTTCATAACTAGTAATGGCGCACTAGTGTATAGTGCGCCATTACTAGTTCAAACTAGTAATGGCGCACCACACACACGGTGCGCCACTAACATTTTTTTTGCAAAACTAGTAATAGCGCACCACCTAACTAATGGCGCACCCTTAGGTGGTGCGCCATTAATAAGTTTGAAAAATTTACCCAAATGCACACCCCCCTCCGTGGACCGCCTTTTCAGTTTAAAAAAATCAAAGAAAATGATGGAAATGTCAAAAAAATAAAAGAAAATAAGTTTCCCATGAGATTTGTGGTCTAGTTGTTGGGAAAATTTACAAATATGAATTTCGACTTTATTTGCAAAATCTCTCTGGAATTTGTAAAATGGGCATAATTTTTCATACGAACTCGGATTAAAAAGTTTTTTATATGAAAAATCATCTACTCGAAAATGATGGGAACCCCATTAAAGATTTTTAGAATCACCAAAAACCTAACAGAAAAAAAGATACGGGGCTTTTAAGATCTAAAGGGGGGAAAATGGAAAAAAATTCAAACTTAGTAATGGCGCACCTTTTGCTAGGTGCGCCACTAGTAATAGAAAAAAATTGGTTTCGAATTTTTTATTTTGGAAAAAATGTTCAAAATATGATACGTAATACGACCGGGAAGTTTGAAATATTTTTTCAAATTTTCATCACACTCATGAACATGAACAAAGTCCTAGACATCAACAAGGTTTAATATGATTGATATGATAGATATATTAACAAGTGCCTGTTAAGTGAGTTGGTGCTGGGGTTGGATAGAACTCTGAAGTTAAGCGTGCTTTGGCTGGAGTAGTGTGAGGATATGTGACCTTCCAGGAAGTTTGACCATGGAGTGCGATTTGACTTGAGATTAAGCATATTGACCTGAGATTAAGCCATAATGACCCGAGATTAAGAAAAATATTGAAAAACATTTTTAGAAAAAAATTTGAAAAAAATATTCTGAAATTTTTTTTGAAAAAAAATTGTTAGTAGTGGCGCACCTTCTATGTGGTGCGCCATTACTAGTAATGGCGCACTTCTAGGCATAGTAATGGCGCACTATGTGGTGCGCCACTACTATCTGCGATACTAATGGCGCACCATAGGTGCGCCATTAGTATTTGTTACTAGTGGCGTGGTAATAGTGGCGTACCTATAGTACGACTTTAATGGAAAAAATAGGTGCGCCACTAACAGGCTTTTTTCTAGTAGTGATCGAAATGGTCGAGACATAAAGATTCATATATTGGAAGGCCATATTCGGACATCCGAAAGGTTCCGAGTGATTCTGGTATTTTTCGGAGTACCGGAGAGTTACGGGAATTCGCCTGGGGAAGTAGTGGGCCTTAATGGGCCATACAGGAAAGGAGAGAAGGGCCTCGAGGGGTGGCCGTGCGCCCCCCAATGGGCTGGTCCGAATTGGACTAGGAGGGGGCGGCGCCCCCCTCCTTCCTTCTCCCCTCTTCCTCCTTCCGTCCTTCTCCTACTAGGAATAGGAAAGAGGAGGGGAATCCTACTTGGACTGGGGAGTCCTAGTAGGATTCCCCACACTTGGCGTGCCCCCCTTGGGACGGCCACCTCTTCCCTCCCCTCCTTTATATACGTGGCTAGGGGGCACCCCATAGACACACAAGTTGATCTTTAGCCGTGTGCGGTGCCCCCCTCCACAGTTTTCCACCTCGGTCATATCATCGTAGTGCTTAGCCGAAGCCCTACGCCGGTAGCTTCATCATCACCGTCACCACACCGTCATGCTGACGGAACTCTCCCTCGGCCTCAGCTGGATCTAGAGTTCAAGGGACGTCATCGAGCTCAACGTGTGCAAATCGCGGAGGTGCCGTGTGTTTGGTACTGGATCGGTTGGATCGCGAAGACGTTCGACTACATCAACCACGTTACTTAACGCTTCCGCTTTCGGTCTACGAGTGTACATGGACAGACTCTCCCCTCTCGTTACTATGCATCTCCTAGATAGATCTTGCGTGATCGTAGGAATTTTTTTGAAATTACTTCGTTCCCCAACAATTGGGCATCAACATCTATAGGGATAGATCAGGACGCTTAATAGGACTTTCACAAAACACATACCTTCATAATGTTTTGAAGAAGTTCAAAATGGATCAGTCAAAGAAGGAGTTCTTTCCAGAGTTGTAAGGTATGAAGTTGCGTAAGACTCAAAGTCATTCCCTATGCCTCAGCCATAGGTTCTATAAAGCTTGCCATGTTGTGTACCAGACCTAATGTGTGCCTTGCCATGTGTATGGCAAGGGGTACAAGAGAGATCCAGGAGTGGATCACCGGACAGCGGTCAAAATTATCCTTAGAGGAATAAGGAAATGTTTCCCGACTATGGAGGTGATAAAGAGTTTGTCATAAAGGGTTACGTCGATGCAAGCTTTGACACTAATCCAGATGACTCTGAGTATCAATCTGGATGTTGTATTAAACGTACGAGCAATTAGCTAGAGTAGCTCTATGCAGAGCATTGTAGACATAGAAATTTGCAAAGTACACACGGATCTGAATATTGCAGACCCGTTGACTAAACTTATCTCACAAGCAAAACATGATCACACCTTAGTACTCTTTGGGTGTTAATCAAATGGTGATGTGAACTGGATTATTGACTCTAGTAAACCCTTTGGGTGTTGGTCACATGGCGATGTGAACTACGAGTGTTAATCACATGACATGATGTGAACTATTGGTGTTAAATCACATGGCGATGTGAACTAAATTATTGACTCTAGTGCAAGTGGGAGACTGAAGGAAATATGCCCTAGAGGCAATAATAAAATTGTTATTTTATATTTCCTTATTCATAATAAAGGTTTATTATTCACGCTAGAATTGTATCAATCGGAAACTTAAATACATGTGTGAATACATAAACAAATACTGTGTCCCTAGTAAGCCTGTACTAGACTAGCTTGTTGATCAAAGATGGTTAAGGTTTCCTAACCATGGACATGTGTTGTCATTTGATAATGGATCACATCATTAGGAGAATAATGTGATGGACAAGACCACCCGTTAGCTTAGCATAATGATCGTTCAGTTTATTGCTATTGCTTTCTTCATGTCAAATACTTATTCCTTCGACTATGAGATTATGCAACTCCCGGATACCGGAGGAATACCTTGTGTGCTATCAAACGTCACAACATAACTGGGTGATCATAAAGATTCTCTACAGGTATCTCTGAAGGTGTTTGTTGATTTGGCAAAGATCGAGATTAGGATTTGTCACTCCGAGTATCGGAGAGGTATCTCGGGGCCCTCTCGGTAATACACATCATAAGAAGCCTTGCAAGCAAAGTGACTAATGAGTTAGTTGCAGGATGATGTATTACGAAATGAGTAAAGAGATTTGCCGGTAATGAGATTGAACTCGGTATAGAGATACCGACGATCGAATCTCGAGCAACAGTAACATACCGATGGACAAAGGGAATTACGTATGTTGTCATAGCGGTTCGACCGATAAAGATATTCTTAGAATATGTGGGAGCCAATATGAGCATCCAGGTTCCGCTATTGGTTATTGACCGGAGAGGTGTCTCGGTCATGTCTACATAGTTCTCGAACCCGTGGGTCCACACGCTTAACGTTCGTTGATGATATAGTATTAGATGAGTTATGTGATTTGGTGACCGAATGTTGTTCGGAGTCCCGGATGAGAACAGGGACATGACGAGGAGTCTCTAAATGGTCGAGAGGTAAATATTGATATATAGGACGGTGGTATTCGTACATCGGAAGTGTTCCGGAGGGTACCGGGTACATATCGGGTCACCGGAAGAGGTTCCGGGCACCCCCGGCAAAGATATGGGCTTAATGGGCTAATGGAGGGACAAACCAGCCCACAAGGGGCTGGTGCACCCCTCCACCAGGCCGGCCAGCCCTTGGGAAGGAAAGAGGGAGGGCAAGTCCCTCCTTCCTTCCCCTCCTCAAGGGAGAAAGGAAAGGGGGGGCGCCACCTCCACCTTCCTTCCCCTGGCGCCTATACAAGGAAGGGGGCGAACCAGGGTAGGAGCCCAAGTGGGATTCGGACCCTGTCTGTGTACAAAAGTATGGGTTCTTCTGTACCCCTTACTCGTGCACGGGCAGTTGTAGCCACACCTGTGGTCGGGCCCGGCAGGGCAGTAGAAGACAGAACAGAAGACTGCCGAGGCAGATACTCAAGTCAAGGAACAAGGAGCAGAAGGCGAGCTGGACCTCCCCCGGCAACATCCTTGCCGGCGCAACCTACGTAGCACCAGCAAGCCCAACACCCTTGAGGCTGAGAGTTCTGACACCATCGACAACGTTAAGACCAAGATTTGGGAAAGCATGCGTGGTAGCATGTGGATCTTCATGGAGATTGATAGCCTGTGGGTCCACGTGGGACCAGAAGATGAAGACCCTCGGCAAGGCCCTTGCCAGGGACGACTCCAAGGCCCCTAGCAAGCCTTGCCGGGGACGATTGCTGGGCCGCGGCCAGGTCCGCGCTCGGTAAGAATTTGCCACCTCACCACCACTCCAGTGCGACGACTAGTGTGCCAACTAACTAGGCGCCTGCGTGGCGGCATGCAGATCTTCGTGGAGGCTCTACCACTGCGCCAACACAGCAGCTAGATAGCCAGCGTGGCACTGCATTCCTCCTCAGCCTGGACGCGTGTCGAAGCAAGGAAGACCACCGATGGACGGGATGGCTTCTGTTGCCGTCCCCGATAAAGTAAGAGGGCACGTAGGCAGCGCATTAAATGCGTTTGTCCTACGGTGCCGAGCGATAAGCTCGTACACTGTAGCTTGCTTTCCACCTCCTGTGTGCCACTGTGGCAACCCCTTTACGTATAAAAGGAGGCCCAAGGCATACAGAGGGAGGATTGGGACTTTTTGGACTATGCATGCGCCACAGCTAGTTCAAAAGCTCAAGAACACATATATCCAGACAAGCAGGACTAGGGTATTACCCATCTTTGCGGCCCGAACCTAGGTAAAACCCCCTTGTGCTAACTGCTAGACCTGCTCTTCATGCAGCTGCTCTCCCCATCGAATGTAGAAGGGATTCTTGTGATCCCATAGGTGTTCGTTTCCCTGACATCTTTGTCGCGCCAGGTAGGAGGGCTTAGTTGTGAGAATCAGGTCTATTAGTTAGTGCAGTAGTTTCTTCACCGTGATGGCTCCGAAGAAGAAGACGATCGCACCGGTCGGCCCGTCCGGAGCCGCTCTGCCCGTGCCAGCACGGACGGGCGATGTGGCAGATGCCAGTGGTGGAGGAGATCAAGATCGTCCACGCTACCCTGGTACGAGGAGCAAGGAAAGCGGTGTCATCCGTAGCCACGACGGCGATCCACGCAGTAATAAATTGCTAAGTCATGCCAGAAACCTTGACTAATTTCCTTTTTGTAAGTTTATTCCCCTCGAATGGTTTCGGTCTTTGTATGGAAAACCTGTACGCAAAGGAACCCAGCCACTATTGGCAGCGCCCTTGTTCTGTTTCGAGTCCGCTCAACAACACAAGTGGCTGCGCCAAGAACGGCGAGGTGGCTTGCCCGGCAGCAACACCCCCAAGCAGGCTGCTACGGATCCGTCCTTTGAAGCGCCCACGGCAAGGGTTAATGCGCCTTCAAGCCTATCCAACTAAGCGCAGGGTGTAGTACATACAAGGAGAAATCAAACAGGGAAATAACATGCATTTAGTTCAAAGCACAGCAAAGTTATATTACATCAGTGATTGCCAAAGTTCTAACTTAAGATAAAATGGTCTTGGGTGCGAACTCGCAGCGGCAACGAGGAACGAAGCAGCTAATCCCGACGCTGGCCCTCCAGCCTATTGACTCCACCGACGCAGCTGATGATGGGCTCGATGCGCTCCTCGAGCGCCTGGAGCTCGATGCCCTCCGGCAAGCTATCAAGCGCCTGGGCAAAGTCAACGCTGGGGTTCTAGTACGCCACCTTGGTAAGCACCTTGGTCAAGGCCCCTCGACAAAGCTTCCGGGACTCCTTGGCCAGATAAGTTGCCCTATTGGAGTAGAGCAGCTTTAGGGCGTCGAGGACACGCTCCGAAAATAGGGTCAGACGGGCAATGGCTGTCACGTTCACCTCATGGGAGAACCTGAAGCTCGACATGCCCATGGCAGACAACTGTGTGGTGAGCTTCTCCGCAACGTCCACAAGGCAGCTGGTCCAAAGTTTCGTGCCGGCCACGAGCTCGTTGTGGGAGGTGGCAGTGTTCTACAGCAGCAGCCTCTCGTCCGCGAGCTCCTTGGCCAGGGTCAGCTTGCGGGCCCTGCTCTCAGAAAGCATCTTCTCATGGGTCTCCAGCTTCAGCTTCAGATCAGCAATGGAATCGTTGGCCTTGGAGAGCAGTTTCTTCTTGTCGGAGATAGTGACTTGTAGCTCCGCCAAGGTGTGGGCAGTCATGTCCCTGTCCTTCTTCATCTTCAAGGTCTCCTTCCTCAGCTCCTCCAACTCCAGCTGTAGCTTCTCCACCTTGCCATCCAGCTCAACCTTGGCGGCCTCTGCGGCCTCAGCACTGTCAATGGCCTCCTTCAGCTTGTCGGCATGGTCCAGGGTCAGAGCGTCAACTGCTTCTTTGTGCTCCTGCATCAGATCCTCGGCCCACTTCACAACAAGTCTTTCAACTTCTTCGTTCTTGGCACGAATCTTGGCGGCAAGCGCCGCTTCACGGGTGACCAAGTCCTCTTCTTGGGCGTCTAGCAGGATGCGGCGCTGCGTCTGGTTAGACTCGTCCTTGGCGGCCTTTGCTTTCGCCACCTCTTGTGCCTTGTCGAAGTCGGCCTGCTTCTGAAGGAGCTCCCGCTGGCGCTCGTCCAGCTGGATCTGGTTGGCCTTCAGATCTTCCCGAGCCTCGGCAAACCAGACTTTCATTTGAGCAATGCGCTCCTTGAAGTCTGCCTCTGCCTTGTCCATGATAGCCATCCTGGAGTCCACCTTGTCCCGGCGGGCGCGATAGAGCGCCTGGAGCTTCTGTAAGTTGGCGCTCATGGCCTGGAGGAGCTGATCTTCCTTGGTGCTGCTGGTGCTGGTGCTCGGTTCATCAACGACCTAGAACCCGGCAGCGGTGAGGACCTCGTCGTCGAACACCTCCCCTTCGGTTGGCGCTCCGGTGCTCGCCGTCCCTCGGAGCCTGACGAACAGATCGTCGCCCACCTTCAAGTACCTGCTCGGGGCAGGGGCTGAGGAGGAAGAAGGCTGATCATCGACCACCTCCTCCCCGGCAGGTGATACGTCTCCAACGTATCTACTTTTTCTCACGCTTTTCCTCTTCTTTTGGACTCTTATTTGCATGATTTGACTGAAACTAACCCCGGACTGCTGCTGTTTTCAGCAAAACTACCATGGTGTTGTTTTTGTGCAGAAATAAAAGTTCTCGGAATGGAACGAAACTTTGCGAGGATTTTTTATATCAATAATAAGAATTTCTGGAGCCAAGACCTGCCGGAGAGGGGCACCTGGGTGGGCACAACCCACCAGGGCGCGCCCCCCTCTCCTGCCGCGCCCAGGTGGGCTGTTGTCGGGGAAACCGATCACATATGGGGTCACAAGGATCCCTTCTACGTTCGGCGGGGGATTAGTTGCACGAAGAGGAGGTCGAGTCGTTAGCACACAGAGGATTTTTATCCAGGTTCGGGCCGCGGAGATGCGTAATACCCTAGTCCTACTTTATCTCATTATATGAGTGTTCTTGAGCTTTTGAACTAGCTAAAGTGCGTGCCTTGTCCAAAAGTCTGAATCCTCTCTCTGTGCGCCTCGGGCCTCCTTTTATCCACAAAGGGGTTGCCACAATGGCACACAGGAGGTGGAAAGCTACAGTGGTACGAGCTTATCGCTTGACCAACATAGGACAAGCGCATTTAATGCGATGCCTACATGTCCTCTCGCTTTATTGGGGATGGCAACAGAGGCCATCCCTTCCTTCACCGCTTCCCCTTGCCTTGCCACGCGTCTGGGCCGACGAGGCATGCAGCGTCACGCTGGCCAACCAGCTGTTGTGTTGGCAAAGTGGTAGGCTTCCACGAAGATCTGCATGCCGCCACGCAGGTGTCTGCTTCGCTGGCATTCTTACCGCTGCGTTGGAGTGGTGGTGACGTGGCGGAACCCTGCCGAGCGCGGGCCTGGTCGCGCCCGGCGGTCGTCCCCAACAAGGCTTGCCGGGGGCCTTGGAGTCATCCCCGGCAAGGGTCTTGCTGGGGGTCTTCATCATTTGATCCCACGTGGACTCGTGGTTTGTCGATCTCCGTGAGGAGCCGCATGCTACCAGGCATGCGCTCTTCAAATCTTGGTCTTTAACATTGTTGATGGTGTCAGAGCTCTCAAGCCCAAGGGTGGTGGCCTTGCTAGTCTCTTCGCAAGCTGCCCTGGCAAGGGCCTTGCCGGGGGCCGCGTAGGTCGCTTCGGCAAGGCTTGTTGCCGGGCATGGCCCTACTTGCCTCTTGCTGCTTACTACTCTGGGCAGCTGTCTTGATATTCTTTGTACTTGTCTTGCCTTTTGCTGTCTTCCTCTGCCTCGCCATGCCCTACTGTAGGGGTGGCTGTGACCGTCCGTGCACAAGTAAGGGGTACAGAAGTGCCCATACTTGTGTACACCGACAGGAGCCCCCAGGCCTGCGCCACACGTAAGCGCAAGGCGTAGTTGGGCCAGACCCAAAGCAGTTCGCGGGCGGGCGTGGCAGAGGCGAACCGGCATGATTTTTCTGGTAGTTGCTCTTCCCCACACCCGTGTCATGCGCGTGACGTGGGGGTCATGTGTGGGATGGCCTCAACAAGCTCGCGTCATCTCGCAGTGGATAGCAAAGAGGCGGCCCGTGCTTCGATTATCAAAAAGGAAGGAATCTGCAGGGGCGCTACTCATTTACTAAGTGGACTCGGGTCGCAGCCTGCATGGCGCCGCTCCCCACGATCACGGGGTGGCAATTGGTCGTCCCACCCGTCCTCACGCCCCCTTCTACTTCGCCACATACCCTCCATGCATTGCGAAGGGCAGGCGGCGGGTGCGGAGGATGTGGGCATTAATGCCGAGGTAGAAAATCAGGCGCTTGTGGATTGAGGGAGCGGGCCGGTTCCGATTCCCCATGCTTCAAGAGGCCGCATTGGTCGGGCGGGGCGGCCGCCCCTTCGGCTGGGTGGCCCCACTCGCCCTCCTTTCCCCCTCTTGCTTGCCATCTTCTTCCGACTCTCCATGGTGAAAGGGCGCGCTAGCGCCTCGATGGCGGCAACGAGGGCTTCTGCTCGACAACGCGTCCCTCCTTCCTCGGAGCCTCCGGAAGGGGTGCCGCTGCGAGGGGGAGAGGAAGGGGAGGGGGCCGAGGTTGTCGCGGTGCTCGGGGAGGAGGCGGACGGGGCGGCGTACCCGTTGCGCTCTCGCCGGCGGCCCCTCCTCCGATGGGCGGCCACATCGGGGACCAACCCTATGCGTTCTTCATCAGGCTGCATAAGCCTGTGTGCAGTCGCCTCCGGCTTCCGACTCCGTTCACTCGGGTGATGGAGGAGGAGGCCCCGCGGGTCTTGATGCTTCACATGAGGGACTGTGGGAACGACAGCATGTGGGCTGACGTCGACTTTCGCCGCCCTCACGTCATGCATCTTTGTCAGGGGTGGAAGACCTTCGCACGTGCCCACAGCTTGACAGAGCGGCACGTTCTCTATTTTAAGTTAATGGAAAGCGGCCTACTCTCCGTCAAGTTCTTCGGGAACTCCGAAATTCGCCTAGGATGCTGCCTGGAGAGCTCCACTAACGATGAAAGCTCCTCCTCGAGCGACAGCGGTGAGGAGGACAGCTCCAGTGACGACGAAAGCAGCGGGCGGGAGGACGACGACTCTGACTCCGGCTGACCGCCAGTGGCCGCACCATCGTCTGGCCCGCTCCCTCCCCCGGCAACGCGCCTTGCCGGGGGCCTCGTCCTGCTGTCCCTGGCGACGGTGGTTGGCGGGCTTCCTCGTCAAGCTCTCCATCGCCCAGTTCCCCATGCCTGTCACCTTGCACGGCCTGCCATGCCTGGAGAGGAATGGGGCAAGAACGGGGATTATGGGACACTTATCTTTTTCTCAATTTGTAGGCACTTGCCAAATCTTAACTTTCTAGGAAATGTACTCTACCGAGCCCATGCTTATGTTCTGTAATATCTGTACTTGCATCAGCATATCAATGAAAAAGATGAGCTTTCTCTGGGAACTCATGCACGCATACGTTCGTCAGAGGCAAAATGCCCCTTCAATGAAAAATAAATGAGTCTCCCTGGCAAGCTATCTTGCCGGTGCTCCTGTGCCTATCGGAGAATCACATCTGCCGGGTTACAGGCGCAAGGTCCAGCACCTGCTAAACTCTTCTTTTGCCTATGGTTACCGCAATTACCCCGACCGAAGCAGCGTTAGAGTCAGGGATGAGAGCACCCAAGTCTAGATAGAGTGGCGAGGTTTCTTAATGTGCATGTCACAAATTACGAACATTAATGGGCAGGGGAGGAACTTTATCTAATTAAGTTGTTGATGGAGACGCCGCGCCAAGCAGTCTTCTCAGTCTCTTGCCGGGGTGTTGTCACTGCGGCCGGAGGGAAGAGAGGACAGGGGCATGGAATCTTGGCGGTTTCCCAACACCTGTTAGAATCTAAGGTAGCACAATATCCTGGACAAGTACGCATTCATACATATATATAAACATGGAAACTAGCAGGAAACTCTACAAGCTAAGAACTATCTAGCTGCACCCAGGGTCTGCGCCTGGCTCTGTACATAGGGTTACATGCCTTGCCGGCAAGGCTAGTACAAAAGGGGGTTCCCGGAGCTCCCGGCAACCGCGCCCTATGCGTAAAACTTGCGAAGATGTTCGATGTTCCAGGAGTTGCTCACTGGAATGCCATCTTCGGTCTCCAGGCGGACTGCGCCGGGCCTGGTGACTCGTATTACCCAATAGGGGCCCTCCCACTTTGGCGTCAACTTGTTTGAATTCTTGGCGGACTGAACGCGCCGAAGAACAAGTTCGCCTTCCTCAAGGCTTCCGGCGTGAACCTTGCGGCTATGATAGCGGCGCTAGGCTTGCTGGTAGCGAGCGGCTCGCACAGCAGCTCGAAGACGATCTTCCTCAAGGAGCGTTGCATCATCTTGGCGCAACTGATGTTGCTCAAGCTCATCATAAGCGAGCACTCGAGGTGATCCGTATATGAGTTCAGTGGGGAGAACTGCTTATGCCTCGTAGACCAGGGCAAAGGGTGTCTGGCGAGTGGCTCGATTTGTTGTCGTTCTGATTGACCAAAGAACTGTTGGCAACTCATCAATCCAGCGCCTTCCACACTTGCGCAGCTTGTCGAAAGTCCTTGTTTTGAGGCCTCGCAACACTTCAGCATTTTCCCTTTCTGCTTGGCCATTGCTCCTTGGATGAGCAACAGAAGCAAAACATACCTTGCTGCCAAGGTCCTGGATATACTACATGAAGGTGCGGCTCGTGAACTATGTGTCGTTGTCGGTGATGACTCTGTTTGGCACACCAAAACGGTAGACGAGTCCCTTAAAGAACTTGACGATTGATTGTGCTGTCACCTTCCTCACTAGATCCACTTCCGGCCACTTTGTGAACTTGTCAATCGCAACGTACAAGTACTCAAAGCCCCCGACAGCTCGGGGAAAGGGGCCTAGTATGTCGAGCCCCCGGACTGAAAATTGCCAGGAGAGAGGGATTGTCTAAAGGGCTTGAGCTGGTTGATGAAGCTTCTTTGAATGAAACTGGCACGCTTCACAATTGGTTACTAGTGCCGTTGCATCCTGGAGGGCAGTGGGCCAGAAGAAACCTTGCTGGAACGCTTTGCCGGCAAGGGCTCTTCACCCTATGTGGGAGCCACATATGCCTCCGTGTATCTCTGCCAACAACTCCAGTCCGTCCTCCCGAGGAATGCACTTCAATTTCACGCCGCTTGGCCTTCTTCTGTAAAGAGCATCATCCACAAACTGGTACATGCTAGACCGGCAGGCTACTTTCTCTGCTTCTTCCTGCTCCTCGGGGAGCTCCCCTGTTTGGAGGAAACGGACCGTATGATGTGCCCATGCCGGAGCCTGGGGCTCGATGGCAAGGACCAAAGGCATGCTTTCTGCTGTGGGGGCAGGTACCTCGACGGCAAGGTCTTGGGCCCCTGTCGGGGGCTGCTGCTATTCAGCAAGCTTGGGGTACCAGGCAACTTTGCCGGCGGCTCCTGGGAGCTCTGCGGGAAAGTACTTGCCGGGCCCTGCTTTCCTTCGCTTTCTCTGTTCCGCTGATGGCTCGACAGATGGCTGAGTTAATTGAAGCACAAAGGTACCTGGTTCCACAGGTATCTTGAGGGTAGCGCGCTTCAACAGGTCATCGGCGATGCTGTTCTCTGCACGGGGAACATGCTCTGCTTGCAGACCGTCAAAGCGCTCTTCCAACTTCCTCACTTCATCCACATAAGCCTCAATCAGCGGGCTCTGATAATCCTTGTTGACTTGCCTGATTGGAAGTTGTGAATCTCCTCTGATAATAAGCTTCCTAATCCCAAGGTCAACCGCGATTCTGAGACCAGCGAGCAGCCCCTCGTATTCGGCGGTGTTGTTTGTCGACCTCTCCCGGGGGAAGTGCATCTGGATCACGTACTTGAGGCATTCTCCGGTGGGCGCGACAAGCAACACGCCGGCACCTGCACCTTATAACGAGAAGGCTCCATCAAAGTACATAATCCAATGACTACTTGCCTCTTTGCCGGGAAGGGTGGTTTCTTGAACTTCTTCGTCGGGCATGGATGTCCATTCTGCTATGAATTCTGCCAATGCTCTGCTCTTGATTGTCGAGGTACTTTCAAATCTGATCCCAAAGCTTGACAGCTCCACTGCCCACTCCACAATCCTCCTGTCGCATCTGGATTGTGCAGTATCCGTTGCAACGGGAGTCGAGTGATGACGGTGATCTCGTGTGCATGAAATTAATGATGCAGCTTTCTTGAGGCTATAAGGAGGCCAAAAAGCAACTTCTGCATCCCAGAGTACCTTGACCTAGCCCCTGCAAAAGGGAGCTGACAAAGTAGACTGGGTGCTGCACCACCTTGAAAGCACAAGTACTCCCTGGGTGATTTTGGTAATTAATGTCAACATATCTCTTGTTGGACTAATACTTTTATCTAGTGTATTTCAGATAAGTCCAACAGTGGAGTGGCATGGACAAGAGGATGTGGAACCCCTTCAAGATGCTAAGGGCAAAGGATTGGCTCAAGCTCTAAAGTTCAAGACTCTACATTTTCTATTCAGTTATCCAAGATCACATTGAGTCCATAGGAAAGACAATACTATTAAAAGGGGATGAGGTGTTGCTTAATGGCTTGCTTGCTCAAAGTGCTTAGTGATATGCTCCAAAGCCCTGAACCATTTCTCATATCCACGTATGTCCCAAACCAAAAGTCAAACTCGGCCCCACCGATTTGATCTATCCGGCGCCACCGAGTTCAGTTGACATAGCCACTGCCAGAAACCCTAGTCACTTTGATCTAACCAATGGGATCTCGGTCTCACCGAGATGGGCTTGCAAACTCCCTGTTGTCTATTACAATATCTTCGGTCTCACCAAGAATATGTAATTGGTCACAACGAGTTTGCCTGACGAACTCTCTGCTTTGCTTATTACCAAATCGGTCCCACCGAGTTGTGTAATCGGTCAAACCGAGATGAGGTTTTACCCTAACCCTTGCACATCGGTTCCACCAATTTGACGTGTCGGTCCCATCGAAATGCCTAACAGTCACATTATGAACTAAATCGGTCCGACCGAGTTTTCTTATTCGGTCCCACCGAGTTTGGTGAATTGTGTGTAACGGTTAGATTTTGTGTGGAGGCTATATATACCCCTCCACCCTCTCCTCATTCGTGAGGGAAGCCATCAGAACATGCCTACACTTCCAGCATTCATTTTCTGAGAGAGAACCACCTACTCATGTGTTGAGACCAAGATATTCCAATCCAACCATAAGAATCTTGATCTCTTGATCTCTAGCCTTCCCCAAGTTGCTTTCACCTCAAATCTTCTTTCCACCAAATCCAATCCTATGAGAGAGAGTTGAGTGTTGGGGACACTATCATTTGAAGCACAAGAGCAAGGAGTTAACAACACACCATCTATTACCTTTTGGAGAGTGGTGTCTCCTAGATTGGTTAGGTGTCACTTGGGAGCCTCTGTCAAGATTGTGGAGTTGAACCAAGGAGTTTGTACGGGCAAGGAGATCGCCTACTTCGTGAAGATCTACCCTAGTGAGGCAAGTCCTTCGTGGGCGATGGCCATGGTGGGATAGACAAGGTTGCTTCTTCATGGACCCTTCGTGCGTGGAGCCCTCCGTGGACTCGTGCAACTGTTACCCTTTGTGGGTTGAAGTCTCCATCAACGTTGATGTACGATAGCACCACCTATCGGAACCACGCCAAAAATCTCCGTATCTCCAATTGCGTTTGCACACTCCAATCCCATCCCTTTACTTTCTTGCAAGTTGCATGCTTTACTTTCCGCTGCCCATATACTCTTGCATGCTTGCTTGATATGTATTGTGAATGGTTAAACTTGTGCTTAAACTCCACCTCAACTTGAAAAACTTAAATACTGCCAACTTTGTGTATTGAGGGTCTATTCACCCTCCTCTAGACACCTCTTCTCGATCCTTTCAATTGGTATTAGAGCTTTGGTCTCCATTGCTTTGGTTTAAACACCATTGGAGGAAGATGGATGAGTCTACTTTGGGGAGTCTTAGACATAGAGTGCCTATACTTGATGGAGAGTACTTTCATGAGTGAAAAAATGAGATGTTTGTGATTTTCAATGAATATCATTTGAACAAGTACATTACTAGCCCTTGTGCACCTCATGTTGATCCTATGCACCCTACTCTTGATGAGTCCATTGACATGATTCGCAATCTTAGAACTGTTAATCTTATCACTAGAGGTTTGCCTAGAAACTTGATTGGTTGCTTGCCTACTCTTAATTGTGCCTACACTATATGGAGATTTCTTGAGGAAAGATTTCCAAAATATTCCTTGCAAAATCTAGATGATATTGTTCATAAGTCCATTGCCTTGAGTAAAATGAATTCCAATGATCCTAAGTTTGGTGATTGTCTATTTGAGCTTACAAATCTTATGCGTGCCAAAGGAGATGTTGGAATTATTAGCAATATTATTTCCGAAGCTATTAGAATTCACAAAGATGATCACTGTCAAAATCATTTATCTAATGAATCACCCTCTCTAGGAATTGATCCACCACATGACAATGTTGAACACGGATACCATGATGAGGATGATGATAGTGACTATGATCTTGATGATGCAATGAGATACTTTGGTCTTATGGCAAATCTTCGCGGATACATGGCAGGAGGAAACGAATGGGTCCTTGATAGTGGATGTACCGATCACATGACCGGAGATAAAGATATGTTCCGTGAGCTTGCTGAAAACGACGACCCTCGCAAGTATGTCACTTTTGGTGATAACTCAAAGGGTAAGGTGGTTGGCCTCGGTAAGGTGGCCATCTCACACGATAGCTCCATACAAAATGTCATGCTCGTTGAATCTCTTGGCTATAATCTGCTTTCTATTTCTAGACTAGCTGACTTTGGTTTCAGTGTCCTATTTACTAAAGTAGATTGCCAAGTGTTTCATAGAGATAATCATAAAATGGTCTTTACCGGCATACGTAGAGGTGATCTATACATTGTTGATTTCAGTAAAAAGGCTCAACCTAGAACTTGCTTAATTGCTAAATCTTCCAAAGGTTGGTTGTGGCATAGACGGTTGGGTCATGTGGGCATGCGAAACCTTGACAAGCTTATTAAAGGTGATCATATCCTTGGTGTTAAAGATGTCATATTTGATAAGGATAGACTTTGCAGCATTTGCCAAGCAGGAAAACGGGTTGGAGGAAGCCACCCCGTGAAGAACATCATGACCACAAGGAGACCGCTCGAGCTACTTCACATGGATCTTTTCAGTCCCAACACTTACAAAAGTCTCGGTGGAAACTCATTTGGTCTAGTTATAGTTGATGATTTTTCAAGATTTACGTGGGTGTTGTTTCTCGATGATAAATCGCGGGTCCAAAGGATCTTCAAAAACTTTGCTGGGAAGGCCCAAAATCAATTTGAAGTCTAGATCAAGAAGGTTCGCAGCGACAATGGAACGGAGTTCAAGAACGCCAATTTGGACACCTTTCTTGACGAAGAAGGGATTTCACATGAGTTCTCGGGTACGTACACACCTCAACAAAATGGAGTTGTTGAGAGGAAGAACCGGATGCTCATCGAAATGGCGAGAACGATGCTTGATGAGTACAAGACGCCAAAGCACTTTTGGGCGGAAGCGGTTGAGACAGCTTGTCATGCAACAAATCACTTGTATCTTCACAAGCTACTCGGCAAGACGGCATACGAGCTCCTCACCGGTAACAAACCTCAAGTTGGATACTTTCGAGTATTCTGCTCAAAGTGCTACATTCTTGATAAGCATCATCGTTCTAAATTTTCTCCCCAATCTCATGAAGGTTTCCTACTTGGTTATGGCTCAAACTCTCACACTTACCGTGTCTACAACAATTTCACCCGAAAGGTTGAAGAGATGGTAGATATTAAGTTTGATGAATCTAACGGCTCGCAAGTAGAGCAATTGCCAATTGATGTAGGAGACAAAGACCCTTCGGAAGCAATCCAAGACTTGTCTATTGGCAAGATCCGTCCAACGGAGGTGAAACATATGCCCTCGTCCGTCCAAGTGGAAGCTTCTACCTCACGACAAGGTGAACCAAGAGTTGATATGGAAGCATCCACAAGTGGGACACACCAAGATGAAGAAAACGAGGAAGTACACCAAGATGAACCGCATCAACTCCTTCTCCACCACGACGAGAGAATGACAACGTCAACAATGAAGAAGGCCAAGAGGAAGAACGAGATGATGAAGAAGATGTTCCACCCCGATCAAAGCAAAAGCTCTCACGGGTTCGAGCAAGAGTCGCTAGAGACCATCCTATCGAGCAAATCTACAATGATATCCAAACCGGGAGAATCGCTCGCTCTAAATCTCGTTTGGCTAATTTTTGTGAACACTATTCATTCATCTCTAGCATTGAACCCATGAAGGTTGAAGAAGCATTGGAAAGATCCGGATTGGATAAATGCCATGCATGAAGAACTACACAACTTTGAGAGAAACCAAGTGTGGACACTGGTCGAGAAGCCCGACAACAACCACAACATCATCGGTACCAAATGGGTGTTTCGCAACAAGCAAGATGAAGATCGACAAGTAGTTCGCAGCAAAGCACGTCTCGTCACCCAAGGCTACACTCAAGTCGAAGGTATGGACTATGGTGAAACATATGCCCCCGTTGCTAGTCCATTCGCATCTTACTTGCCTATGCTAATCACCATGATATCACTTTATACCAAATGGACATTAAGAGTGCGTTTCTAAATGGTGAAATTGAGGAGGAAGTTTATGTTAAACAACCTCCCGGCTTTGTTAATCCTAAGAAACCAAATCAGTTCACAAACTCCACAAAGCTCTTTATGGTCTTAAACAAGCTCCTAGAGCGTGGTATAAATGCTTGACCAAGTTCCTTATTCAAAAAGGCTTTGAGATTGGAAAAATTGATTCTACTCTCTTCAGTAAAATGGTTAATGGAGAATTATTTGTGTGCCAAGTTTATGTTGATGATATTATATTTGGATCAACTAACCCTCATTTTAGTGAAAAGTTTGGAAATCTTATGTCGGAGAAGTTTGAGATGTCTATGATGAGTGAACTCAAGTTCTTTCTTGGTTTGCAAATCAAGCAAACTAAGGAAGTTACCTTTGTCTCTCAAACAAAGTATACCAAGGACTTGTTCAAGAAGTTCAATATGCAAGAATGCAAAGGTATGAGTACACCCATGCCTACTAGTGGACATCTTGACTTGACTAAAGATGGTGAACCCGTTGATCAAAAGGTTTACCGCTCTATGATTGGTTCATTATTATATCTAGGTCCATATCGTCTTGATATTATGCTAAGTGTGTGCATGTGTGCACGATATCAAGCGGCCCCTAAAGAATGTCATCTTAAGGCGGTGAAAAGGATAGTGAGATACTTAATACATACACCAAATTTTGGTATTTGGTATCCTAAGAGGTCTTCTTTTGATCTTGTTGGCTACTCCGGTTCGGACTATGCCGGAGACAAGGTTGACAGAAAGTCCACTTCGGGTACTTGTCAATTTCTTGGTAGATCTCTTGTGTCTTGGTCCTCCAAGAAACAAAACTCGGTATCCTTATCCACTGCCGAAGCGGAATACATTGCCGCCGGTTCATGTTGTGCTCAGTTACTTTGGATGACCCAAAGTCTTAAAGATTATGGGATATATGTGAAACATGTTCCTTTGCTTTGTGACAATGAAAGTGCTATTAAGATTCCTCACAATCCCGTGCAACATTCTCGAACTAAGCACATTGAAGTTCGTCATCATTTCATTCGAGATCATGTTGCTAAGGGTGATATTAACCTTAAGCATGTACGTACCGACAAGCAATTGGCGGATATATTCACTAAACCACTTGATGAGAAAGTGTTTTGCAGGTTGAGAGGTGAATTGAACATCATTGATGCTTCAAGCTTGGAGTAGGAACTCCATTTGGATACATGCAAGACATAAGCCTATGACTAATCCTTGATATTTCTCTTATGATGATAATCACATATCTTGGATATATTTGCACCCTTGTATGCTATCTAACCCTTGTAGGTACTTGGAGGAAACTAAATCTACGAGATTGCAACTCACTCACATCTTGAGAAATATCTACATCACCAAGTTTCTACATTACGGTGGTTGAAGACAAGGAAGCTTGAAACCCTTCAAATATATCCTTTGACAAAATTCCTATATCAAAGTTCATGATTGTCATTTTGGATACACAAGTGCTATTCCTTGCAAGGCTAACTCATGTAGGTAGATGAACTCCAATTACAAGTGGTGCTACAAATGAACTACATCAACATTGAGCATCCCACACAAGTTCAACTACATGATCAAGATCAACACCACCAACCAAGGTATGTTATTCCATCTTAGAGAAGCTTTACCCCAAGACATGGGTCAAAGAAGATCAACAAGATATGAATACATCAAAATGCTTAAACGAAAAATGGCAACCCCATTTTGAGATTAAATGATGAGTATGACCTATGATCAAGTGTCTTCACTTGACTCCTAAGTAAATATGCTCTAACATAGGTGACTTCGTCACCGACCAATTCTAGATGAAGTTCTCTAGTGCTTTCTCCTTGTTCTTGCATTTGTCTCATGCATATTTGTTCCCTTTTTTCAAAAAAAAAACTTCATCTAGATTTCTTCTCTTTTATTTCCTTTTTTTTGAAAAACACCCGACCATATATTAATTAATTAAAACGTCATTACAATCGTTCATAACAGCATGCGCCACACAGGGCGGAAAATTATTAAAAAGAAAATCATCACATCTATTATTGAAACTAAATTTAGCAATCTCATGCGCCACTGAATTGGCCCTTCTATTTATTTTTGACAACTTGAAGTTTCCCAGAAGCCTAATGATGCTAAGTGCTTCCTTCTTGAGGTCTATGAGCGAGCATCTGTCACAACTTTCATTTGCTAGGAAAGAAGCCACAAACACACAATTAGTTTCCAAAATAATAGGCATGTTAAGAGAAATACTGATATAAAGCCCAGCTAGGCATGCTCGAAGCTCCGCTTCATCCACACCAGGGCATAACCCAATGAAGTCCCTAGATGAGACAATGATATCACCCATACAGCTCCTGGCCACCACCCCAACGCTCGCGGCACTTAAACTCTCCACAAAACTTGCATCGACATTGATCTTGATGTGGCCAAAAGGAGGCGGCTGCCACACCTCTCTGGACCTCTCAACAGTATTACTTGCACCAAAACCAGCCACCACCTCTTTTCCTTTGTAATTGGTGATTACCTCATTTGTAGGCTGACAAGACGAGAATGCCAACCAGTAACTTTCCAGAAACATGGTGGATCCTACAACAGTTTCTTTTCCTTTCCCAAAAATCAAATTATTCCTTAAGTGCCAAACTCGCCAGAAAAGAAACAAGATGTGCTCCCTTTGCGAACAACTTAACTGGTCTAATAAAATAAGTAACCAGTCAGGCCCAGTATAATTCAAAGCCTCTTCCCCAGGCAAATTCCACACTTTCCTCAACGCCAAACGAAGTGCATGAGCCTTTGTGCAAGAAACAAGAGCGTGGAAAGTACTCTCATCTTCAACCCCGCAGATAGAGCAAGTGGGAATGGTAGCTTGATGATGTAAAACTCTATTAACCTGAACCACCAGGCTATCAGATGTTGCACGCCATCCAAAAATTCTGATATTTTGTGGGATGTTGGCCTTTCCAGATAATATCCCACAATCTCCTTTCTCCGTTAATAGCAGTACTGGATTGCCCACCATTCTATTTCCGATCCTTAAGCTTTAGCGCCAGATTGTACGCACTTTTCACTGAAAATTATCCATTCTTTTCAAAATGCCAAGCAATGAAATCACCATCCCCCGAGGATTGAATTGCAACTTCAATATCTCTTCCGCGTCGTGATGATAAAAAAGATGTCTAATGATATTATCATCCCATTCCCTAGACCCTCTCTTGAATAAATATGAAACCCATTCTAGTCTTGATCTGTTCTTCTTGCCAGAGATTTTGAGGCCAGAAATCCTTGGAAGCTAATTGTCCCTCCAGATATTGATTTTCCCTCCATCAACCATCCTCCAAACGACACCATTTTTAAGGAGTTCTAGACCATGCATAATACCTTGCCATGTCACTGAGGTTGACTGAGGAAAAACCGTGTCAAGAAGATGCCCCTGAGGATAATATTTTGCCTTCATTACCTTAGCACATGGCGAGTTTGGGTTAACCAGTAAACGCCAAGCTTGTTTCACCAGAAGATCTTGATTAAATAACCTCAGGTCACGGAAGCCCATTCCACCCTCACCCTTTGGTCGCGTTAATTTATCCGAAGCCAACCAATGGGTTTTCCTCCTATCCTCCTCATCGCCCCACCAAAAATTTCTTATAATCTATGATAAATCCTCACAAAGAGAAGTAGGAAATTTAAAAGTACCCATCGCGTACACCGGGAGAGCCTAAATTACTAACTTAATAAGGTCTTCTTTCACCCTTTGAAGCATATTTATCAATCCAATCAGATAGACGTTTCACTGCCTTTTCCTTAGTAGACTGGAATCTACCAGCTTTCATTCTTCCTTGAGGAACAGGAAGGCCAAGATATTTATCCTCAAAACCCTCCGTAGTAATCTTTAAGATGACCATTGTAGACACTTGGTTTTCCATACTGCACGACTTCCCAAACATAATCGAACATTTATCCGGACTGAGTAACTGACCAGTCCCCCTCTCGTACATATTCAAAATATTCTTGATGGTCAAAGCATGATCAATGGATCCTTTGAAGAATAATAGACTATCATCGGCAAATAATAAATGAGAGATACCTGAAGCATTTTTGTTCAGCCTGAACTCCTTGAGGGAACCATTCACGCATGCATTCTGGAGCAATAACGGAAGTGCTTCTGCCACAAACAAGAATAAGTACGGGGATAACGGATCACCTTGCCTTAGTCCACAAGAGGGGGAGAACATCTCCAACAGCTGCCCATTCGAACGCACAGCAAACTTCACAGTTGTAACACATGTCATAATCCAATTAATCCACATAGTGTTGGGAATCGTAGCATAATTTTAAAATTTTCCTACGTTCACCAAGATGCATCTATGGAGTGTACTAGCAACGAGGGGAAGGGAGTGCATCTACATACCCTTGTAGATCGCGAGCGGAAGCGTTCCAATGAACGTGGATGACGGAGTCATACTCGCCGTGATCCAAATCACCGATGACCGAGTGCCGAACGGACGGCACCTCAGCGTTCAACACACCTACGGTGCAGCGACGTCTCCTCCTTCTTGATCCAGCAAGGGGGAAGGAGAAGTTGATGGAGATCCAGCAGCACGACGGCATGGTGGTGGATGTAGCGGGTCTCCGCAGGGCTACGCCGAGCTTCTACGAGAGAGAGAGAGGTGTTGCAGGGGAGGAGGGAGGCGCCCAAGGCTGTTGTGTGCTGCCCTCCCTCCCCCCTTTATATAGGCGCCCTGGGGGGGCGCCGGCCCTGGAGATCAGATCCAAGGGGGGGGGGCGGCGGCCAAGGGGGGGGGAAGGGGTTGCCTTGCCCCCCAAGGCAAGGGGGAACTCCCCCCCTTAGGGTTCCCAACCCTAGGCGCAGGGGGGAGGCCCAAGGGGGGGCGCCCCAGCCCACTAGGGGCTGGTTCCCTTCCACTTTCAGCCCACGGGGCCCTCCGGGACAGGTGGCCCCACCCGGTGGACCCCCGGGACCCTTCCGGTGGTTCCGGTACAATACCGGTAACCCCCGAAACTTTCCCGGTGGCCGAAACAGGACTTCCTATATATAATTCTTCACCTCCGGACCATTCCGGAACCTCTCGTGATGTCCGGGATCTCATCCGGGACTCCGAACAACTTTCGGGTTTCCGCATACATATATCTCTACAACCCTAGCGTCACCGGACCTTAAGTGTGTAGACCCTACGGGTTCGGGAGACATGCAGACATGACCGAGACGCCTCTCCGGTCAATAACCAACAGTGGGATCTGGATACCCATGTTGGCTCCCACATGCTCCATGATGATCTCATCGGATGAACCACGATGTCGAGGATTCAGTCAATCCCGTATACAATTCCTTTTGTCAATCGGTATGTTACTTGCCCGAGATTCGATCGTCGGTATCCCAATACGTTGTTCAATCTCGTTACCGGCAAGTCTCTTTACTCGTACCGCAATGCATGATCCCGTGACTAACGCCTTAGTCACATTGAGCTCATTATGATGATGCATTACTGAGTGGGCCCAGAGATACCTCTCCGTCATACGGAGTGACAAATCCCAGTCTCGATCCGTGCCAACCCAACAAACACTTTCGGAGATACCCGTAGTGCACCTTTATAGTCACCTAGTTACGTTGTGACGTTTGGCACACCCAAAGCACTCCTACGGTATCCGGGAGTGGCACGATCTCATGGTCTAAGGAAAAGATACTTAACATTGGAAAAGCTCTAGCAAATGAAACTACACGATCTTTTATGCTATGCTTAGGATTGGGTCTTGTCCATCACATCATTCTCCTAATGATGTGATCCCGTTATCAATGACATCCAATGTCCATAGTCAGGAAACCGTGACTATCTGTTGATCAACGAGCTAGTCAACTAGAGGCTTACTAGGGACAGGTTGTGGTCTATGTATTCACACATGTATCACGATTTCCGGACAATACAATTATAGCATGAATAATAGACAATTACCATGAACAAAGAAATATAATAATAACCATTTATTATTGCCTCTAGGGCATATTTCCAACAGTCTCCCACTTGCACTAGAGTCAATAATCTAGTTACATTGTGATGAATCAAACACCTATTGCGTCCTGGTGTTGATCTTGTTTTACCCTAGGGAGAGGTTTAGTCAACGGATCTGCTACATTTAGGTCTGTATGTACTTTACAAATATCTATGTCTCCATTTTGAACACTTTCACGAATGGAGTTGAAGCGACGCTTGATATGTCTGGTCTTCCTGTGAAACCTGGGCTCCTTCGCAAGGGCAATAGCTCCAGTGTTGTCACAGAAGAGAGTCATCGGGCCCGACGCATTGGGAATCACCCCTAGGTCGGTAATGAACTCCTTTATCCAGACTGCTTCCTGTGCTGCCTCCGAGGCTGCCATGTACTCCGCTTCACATGTAGATCCCGCCACGACGCTTTGCTTGCAACTGCACCAGCTTACTGCTCCTCTATTCAAAATATACACGTATCCGGTCTGTGATTTCGAGTCATCCAGATCTGTGTCGAAGCTAGCGTCGACGTAACCCTTTACGACGAGCTCTTCGTCACCTCCATAAACGAGAAACATATCCTTAGTCCTCTTCAGGTACTTCAGGATATTCTTGACCGCTGTCCAGTGTTCCTTGCCGGGATTACTTTGGTACCTTCCTACCAAACTTACGGCAAGGTTTACATCAGGTCTGGTACACAGCATGGCATACATAATAGACCCTATGGCCGATGCATAGGGGATGACACTCATCTCTTCTATATCTTCTGCCGTGGTCGGGCATTGAGCCGTGCTCAATTGCACACCTTGCAATACAGGCAAGAACCCCTTCTTGGACTGATCCATATTGAACTTCTTCAATATCTTGTCAAGGTATGTACTCTGTGATAGACCAATGAGGCGTCTTGATCTATCTCTATAGATCTTGATGCCTAATATATAAGCAGCTTCTCCAAGGTCCTTCATTGAAAAACACTTATTCAAATAGGCCTTTATACTTTCCAAGAATTCTATATCATTTCCCATCAATAGTATGTCATCCACATATAATATGAGAAATGCTACAGAGCTCCCACTCACTTTCTTGTAAACACAGGCTTATCCATAAGTCTGTGTAAACCCAAACGCTTTGATCATCTCATCAAAGCGAATGTTCCAACTCCGAGATGCTTGCACCAGCCCATAGATTGAGCGTTGGAGCTTGCATACTTTGTTAGCATTCTTAGGATCGACAAAACCTTCCGGCTGCATCATATACAACTCTTCCTTAAGGAAGCCGTTAAGGAATGCCGTTTTGACGTCCATCTGCCATATCTCATAATCATAGTATGCGGCAATTGCTAACATGATTCAGACGGACTTCAGCTTCGCTACGGGTGAGAAAGTCTCATCGTAGTCAACCCCTTGAACTTGTCGATAACCCTTAGCGACAAGTCGAGCTTTGTAGATGGTCACATTACCATCTGCGTCCGTCTTCTTCCTAAAGATCCATTTGTTTTCTATGGCTCGCCGCTCATCGGGCAAGTCAGTCAAAGTCGATACTTTGTTCTCATACATGGATTCTATCTCGGATTTCATGGCTTCTAGCCATTTGTCGGAATCCGGGCCCGCCATCGCTTCTTCATAGTTCGAAGGTTCACCGTTGTCTAACAACATGATTTCCAGGACAGGGTTGCCGTACCACTCTGGTGCGGAACGTGTCCTTGTGGACCTACGAAGTTCAGCAACTTGATCTGAAGCTTCATGATCATCATCATTAAATTCCTCCCCAGTCGGTGTAGGCACCACAGGAACATTTTCCCGCACTGCGCTACTTTCCGGTTGGGAAGGGGTGACTATCACCTCATCAAGTTCCACTTTCCTCCCACTCAATTCTTTCGAGAGAAACTCCTTCTCTAGAAAGGACCCGTTCTTGGCAACGAAGATCTTGCCTTCAGATCTGAGGTAGAAGGTATACCCAATAGTTTCCTAAGGGTATCCTATGAAGACGCATTTTTCTGATTTGGGTTCGAGCTTTTCAGGTTGAAGTTTCTTGACATAAGCATCGCATCCCCAAACTTTTAGAAACGACATCTTAGGTTTCTTCCCAAACCATAATTCATACGGTGTCGTCTCAACGGATTTAGACGGTGCCCTATTTAAAGTGAATGCGGCAGTCTCTAAAGCATAACCCCAAAATGAGAGCGGTAAATTGGTAAGAGACATCATAGATCGCACCATATCCAATAGAGTGCGATTACGATGTTCGGACACACCATTTCTCTGAGGTGTTCCAGGCGGCGTGAGTTGTGAAACTATTCCACATTTCCTTAAGTGTGTACCAAATTCGTGACTTAAATATTCTCCACCACGATCTGATCGTAAGAATTTTATTTTCCTATCACGTTGATTCTCAACCTCACTCTGAAATTCCTTGAACTTTTCAAAGGTTTCAGACTTGTGTTTCATTAGGAAGACATACCCATATCTACTTAAATCATCAGTGAGAGTGAGAACATAACGATATCCTCCGTGAGCCTCAACACTCATTGGACCACACACATCGGTATGTATGATTTCCAATAAGTTGGTTGCTCGCTCCATTGTTCCGGAGAACGGAGTCTTGGTCATCTTACCCATGAGGCATGGTTCGTACGTGTCAAATGATTCGTAATCAAGAGACTCCAAAAGTCCATCTGCATGGAGCTTCTTCATGCGCTTGACACCAATGTGACCAAGGCGGCAGTGCCACAAGTATGTGGGACTATCGTTATCAACTTTACATCTTTTGGTATTCACACTATGAACATGTGTAACATCACGTTCGAGATTCATCAAAAATAAACCATTGACCAGCGGGGCATGACCATAAAACATATCTCTCAAATAAATAGAACAACCATTATTCTCAGATTTAAATGAGTAGCCATCTCGAATTAAACGAGATCCAGATACAATGTTCATGCTCAAAGCTGGCACTAAATAACAATTATTGAGGTTTAAAACTAATCCCGTGGGTAGATGCAGAGGTAGCGTGCCAACGGCGATCACATCGACCTTGGAACCATTCCCGACGCGCATCGTCACCTCGTCCTTCGCGAGTCTCCGTTTATTCCGTAGTTCCTGTTTTGAGTTACAAATATGAGCAACCGCACCGGTATCAAATACCCATGAGCTACTACGAGTACTGGTAAGGTACACATCAATTACTAGTATATCACATATACCTTGGGTGTTGCCGGCCTTCTTCTTGTCCGCTAAATATTTGGGGCAGTTCCGCTTCCAGTGACCACTTCCCTTGCAATAAAAGCACTCAGTCTCGGGCTTGGGTCCATTCTTTGACTTCTTCCCGGTAACTGGCTTACCGGGCGCGGCAACTCCCTTGCCGTCCTTCTTGAAGTTCTTCTTACCCTTGCCCTTCTTGAACTTAGTGGTTTTATTCACCATCAACACTTGATGTTCTTTTCTGATCTCTACCTCAGCTGATTTCAGCATTGAATATACCTCGGGAATGGTCTTTTCCATCCCCTGCATATTGTAGTTCATCACAAAGCTCTTGTAGCTTGGTGGAAGCGACTGGAGGATTCTGTCAATGACCGCGTCATCCGGGAGATTAACTCCCAGCTGAGACAAGCGGTTGTGCAACCCAGACATTCTGAGTATGTGCTCACTAACAGAACTGTTCTCCTCCATTTTACAGCTAAAGAACTTGTCGGAGACATCATATCTCTCGACTCGGGCATGAGCTTGAAAAACCAGTTTCAGCTCCTCGAACATCTCATGTGCTCCATGTTTCTCAAAACGCTTTTGGAGACCCGGTTCTAAGCTGTAAAGCATGCCGCACTGAACGAGGGAGTAATCATCAGCACGCTGCTGCCAAGCGTTCATAATGTCTTGGTTCTCAGGGATTGGTGCTTCACCTAGCGGTGCTTCTAGGACATAATCTTTCTTGGCTGCTATGAGGAGGATCCTCAGGTTCCGGACCCAGTCCGTATAGTTGCTGCCATCATCTTTCAGCTTGGTTTTCTCTAGGAACGCGTTGAAATTGAGGACAACATGGGCCATTTGATCTACAATACATAGTGTAAAGATTTAGACTAAGTTCATGATAATTAAGTTCATATAATCAAATTATTTAATGAACTCCCACTCAGATTGACATCCCTCTAGTCATCTAAGTGAAACATGATCCGAATTTGACTAGGCCGTGTCCGATCATCACGTGAGACGGACTAGTCAAGATCGATGAACATCTCCATGTTGATCGTATCTTCTATACGACTCATGCTCGACCTTTCGGTCCTCCGTGTTCCGAGGCCATGTCTGTACATGCTAGGCTCGTCAAGTGAACCTAAGTGTATTGCGTGTGTTCCGAGGCCATGTCTGTACATGCTAGGCTCGTCAACACCCGTTGTATTCGAACGTTAGAATCTATCACACCCGATCATCACGTGGTGCTTCGAAATTACGAACCTTCGCAACGGTGCACAGTTAGGGTGAACACTTTCTTAAAATTATTATAAGGGATCATCCTACTTGCTACCGTCGTTCTAAGAAAATAAGATGCAAAAAACATGATAAACATCACATGCAATCAAATAGTGACATGATATGGCCAATATCATCATGCTCCTTTGATCTCCATCTTCGGGGCACCATGATCATCTTTGTCACCGGCATGACACCATGATCTCCATCATCATGATCTCCATCATTGTGTCTTCATGAAGTCGTCACGCCAACGATTACTTCTACTTCTATGGCTAACGCGTTTAGCAACAAAGTAAAGTAATTTACATGGCGTTATTCAATGACACGCAGGTCATACAAAATAATAAAGACAACTCCTATGGCTCCTGCCGGTTGTCATACTCATCGACATGCAAGTCGTGATCCCTATTACAAGAATATGATCAATCTCATACATCACATATATCATTCATCACATCTTCTGGCCATATCACATCACATAGCACTTGCTGCAAAAACAAGTTAGACGTCCTCTAATTGTTGTTGCAAGTTTTTACGTGGTTTGTAGGTTTCTAGCAAGAACGTTTCTTACCTACGTATGACCACAACGTGATTTGCCAATTTCTATTTACCCTTCATAAGGACCCTTTTCATCGAATCCGTTCCGACTAAAGTAGGAGAGACAGACACCCGCTAGCCACCTTATGCAACTTGTGCATGTCAGTCGGTGGAACCAGTCTCACGTAAGCGTACGTGTAAGGTCGGTCCGGGCCGCTTCATCCTACAATGCCACCGAAACAAGAAACGACTAGTAGCGGCAAGAAGAATTGGCAAACTCAACGCCCACAACTGCTTTGTGTTCTACTCGTGCATAGTAACTACGCATAGGCCTGGCTCATGATGCCACTGTTGGGAATCGTAGCACAATTTTCAAATTTTCCAACGTTCACCAAGATGCATCTATGGAGTGTACTAGCAACGAGGGGAAGGGAGTGCATCTACATACCCTTGTAGATCGCGAGCGGAAGCGTTCCAATGAACGTGGATGACGGAGTCGTACTCGCCGTGATCCAAATCACCGATGACCGAGTGCCGAACGGACGGCACCTCCGCGTTCAACACACGTACGGTGCAGCGACGTCTCCTCCTTCTTGATCCAGCAAGGGGGAAGGAGAGGTTGATGGAGATCCAGCAGCACGACAGCGTGGTGGTGGATGTAGCGGGTCTCCGCAGGGCTACGCCGAGCTTCTACGTGAGAGAGAGAGGTGTTGCAGGGGAGGAGGGAGGCGCCCAAGGCTGTTGTGTGCTGCCCTCCCTCCCCCCCTTTATATAGGCGCCCTGGGGGGCGCCGGCCCTGGAGATCAGATCCAAGGGGGGCGGCGGCCAAGGGGGGGAAGGGGTTGCCTTGCCCCCCAAGGCAAGGGGGAACTCCCCCCCCCCTTAGGGTTCCCAACCCTAGGTGCAGGGGGGAGGCCCAAGGGGGGGCGCCCCAGCCCACTAGGGGCTGGTTCCCTTCCACTTTCAGCCCACGGGGCCCTCCGGGACAGGTGGCCCCACTCGGTGGACCCCCGGGACCCTTCCGGTGGTCCCGGTACAATACCGGTAACCCCCGAAACTTTCCCGGTGGCCGAAACTGGACTTCCTATATATAATTCTTCACCTCCGGACCATTCCGGAACCTCTCGTGACGTCCGGGATCTCATCCGGGACTCCGAACAACTTTCGGGTTTCCGCATACATATATCTCTACAACCCTAGCGTCACCGGACCTTAAGTGTGTAGACCCTACGGGTTCGGGAGACATGCAGACATGACCGAGACGCCTCTCCGGTCAATAACCAACAGCGGGATCTGGATACCCATGTTGGCTCCCACATGCTCCACGATGATCTCATCGGATGAACCACGATGTCGAGGATTCAGTCAATCCCGTATACAATTCCTTTTGTCAATCGGTATGTTGCTTGCCCAAGATTCGATCGTCGGTATCCCAATACCTTGTTCAATCTCGTTACCGGCAAGTCTCTTTACTCATACCGCAATGCATGATCCCGTGACTAACGCCTTAGTCACATTGAGCTCATTATGATGATGCATTATCGAGTGGGCCCAGAGATACCTCTCCGTCATACGGAGTGACAAATCCCAGTCTCGATCCGTGCCAACCCAACAGACACTTTCGGAGATACCCGTAGTGCACCTTTATAGTCACCCAGTTACGTTGTGACGTTTGGCACACCCAAAGCACTCCTACGGTATCCGGGAGTTGCACGATCTCATGGTCTAAGGAAAAGATACTTGACATTGGAAAAGCTCTAGCAAACGAAACTACATGATCTTTTATGCTATGCTTAGGATTGGGTCTTGTCCATCACATCATTCTCCTAATGATGTGATCCCGTTATCAATGACATCCAATGTCCATAGTCAGGAAACCGTGACTATCTGTTGATCAACGAGCTAGTCAACTAGAGGCTTACTAGGGACAGGTTGTGGTCTATGTATTCACACATGTATCACGATTTCCGGACAATACAATTATAGCATGAATAATAGACAATTACCATGAACAAAGAAATATAATAATAACCATTTATTATTGCCTCTAGGGCATATTTCCAACACATAGGTGCAAAGCCCAATGCGCCAAGCATACTCCTCAAGAAATGTCAATCCACCCGATCATATGCCTTAGCAAGATCAAGCTTGTAAGCGCAAAACTCCCCCCTTTGATATTTTAACGTACTCAAAGAATGCATACATTCAAAAGCTATAAGAGCATTATCAGAAATTAACCTGCCTGGAATGAACGCACTTTGAGCAGGGGAGATCATACCATCCAATAGGTGTCTCAGTCTGTTAACAAGACATTTGGAAATAATCTTGTAAATAACATTGCATAGACTGATTGGCCGGAAATCTTTCATTGACTGGGGGTTCTTCACTTTAGGAATAAGAACAATAGATGTGTCATTGACCCCATCTGGCATCCTTCTAGAGGTAAAAAATTGTTGCACTGCTCGGACAATATCATTCTTAATCAATCCCCAATTACGTTGGAAGAATCTAGCTGGAAAGCCATCCGGACCCGGATCCTTTAAAGGCCCAATTTGGAAAAGGTGTCACTAATTTCTTGCTCAGTGAAAGGTTTGCATAACTCATCATTCATATCATCACTAACAAGAGGTCTCACAAGCGGTATAATAATAGTCGGGTCAACCATGGCATCACAAGTATACAATTGGTTAAAGAAGGAATTAGCCATACCTTGAATTTCTTCCATATCTTCTCTTTTATTTCTGTTCTGCATATCTCTGCATCCAATTCCTTGCAAATCCTTGTGAGATCTTATTTGCTTAGTGAGCTGAGGTGACTAGTGCTTTTTCTCTGAACTGAACTCGGACACACCGACTTGCCTCTTTCGTTCAATCCGAAACTTTTCGGTGCCATCGAAGAAAACAACTCGGTGTAGCCGATCTCAATGCTGAGAAAACACTTTGTCATTTGCATCCTGCACATTTTGTTCCAGCTCCACTCAATGATTCTTTTCCTCTACCAGCACCTTATTTTTTCTTGCAACTTTGCCATCTGACTCAAGGACCAATCCTATTTTGACTCACACTCCAGAGAAGACCCTTCTTGGAAATTGATGTCAAAGGGGGAGAGAGAGTTCACATCAAAGCTTAATCATATCAAAAAGGGGAAAGAGTGCTAAATTATCACATCAAGAGAGACCCCAGCTGCTTGGTATTCAAAGAGGAGAGAATTTACATGTCTTTAGAGGGGAAAGACATGTTCATGTTGTTTTTGTGTGTGCTTTGCTCTGGTTTTCTATTCCCTATCTTCTCCCAATATCCCATATAAGATTCAGGGGGAGCAAGACATCTAAGGGAAGGAAATCTTCAAATTCATTGCATATCTTTACCTTTGGGGACATGTATACACTCAAATAGAGTACCTAGTACTCACTCTATACATGTCATCCCAAATCTTGGTACTCTTGTGGTTTACTGCTCTTGCTCTGCTTAGTAGATGTTTCTGTGTTGTCTAACCTTGTTTACTCAGGTTCATCTCTTCCAAAGCTAGCTCAAGACCACAAGGTAAGTATATGCATCACACTCATGTGCATGAGGATATGTTGCTGATGAACATATTGTTTGCAAGGACTCATGAACATGAAGGCACATTTCTCATATTCACACCATTTACTCTGATGCATATAGCCAAGATACATGTAACTCATTGCTTGCTCTGTCATGATTATGCACTCACATGATCTTATGTTCCATATTTGCATGATTGCATACATGTAGGGGGAGCCTATGCATGTTACATGTCCTTCCAAAGCTTTACTTGCCTTTCTGTATATCTCTATCTAAAGCTTTGACGTATGTTGTCATCAATTACCAAAAAGGGGACATTGAAAGCACAAGTGCTCCCTAGGTGATTTTGGTAATCAATGTCAACATATCTCTTGTTGGACTAATGCTTTTATCTAGTGTATTTCAGATAAGTCCAACAGTGGAGTGGCATGGACAAGAGGATGTGGAACCCCTTCAAGATGCTAAGGACAAAGGATTGGCTCAAGCTCTAAAGTTTAAGACTCTACATTTTCTATTTCAGTGATCCAAGATCACATTGAGTCCATAGGAAAGCCAATACTATTAAAAGGGGATGAGCTGTTGCTTAATGGCTTGCTTGCTCAAAGTGCTTAGTGATATGCTCCAAAGCCCTGAACCACTTTCTCATATCCACATATGTCCCAAACCAAAAGTCAAACTCAACCCCACCGATTTGATCTATTCGGCGCCACCGAGTTCAGTTGACATAGCCACTGCCAGAAACCCTAGTCACTTCGGTCTAACCGATGGGATCTCGGTCTCACCGAGATGGGCTTGCAAACTCCCTGTTGTCTATTACAATATCTTCGGTCTCACCGAGAATATGTAATCAGTCACACTGAGTTTGCCTAACCAACTCTCTGCTTTGCTTATTACCAAATCGGTCCCACCGAGTTGTATAATCGGTCAAACTGAGATGAGGTTTTACCGTAACCCTTGCACATCGGTTCCACCAAGTTGACGTGTCGGTCCCACCGAAATGCCTAACGGTCAAATTATGAACTAAATCGGTCCGACCGAGTTTTCTAATTTGGTCCCACCGAGTTTGGTGAATTGTGTGTAACGGTTAGATTTTGTGTGGAGGCTATATATACCCCTCCACCCTCCCCTCATTCGTGAGGGAAGCCATCAGAACATGCCTACACTTCCAGCATTCATTTTCTGAGAGAGAACCACCTACTCATGTGTTGAGACCAATATATTCCAATCCAACCATATGAATCTTGATCTCTAGCCTTTCCCAAGTTGCTTTCCACTCAAATCTTCTTTCCACCAAATCCAATCCTATGAGAGAGAGTTGAGTGTTGGGGAGACTATCATTTCAAGCACAAGAGCAAGGAGTTCATCAACAACACACCATCTATTACCTTTTGGAGAGTGGTGTCTCCTAGATTGGTTAGGTGTCACTTGGGAGCCTCCGTCAAGATTGTGGAGTTGAACCAAGGAGTTTGTACGGGCAAGGAGATCGCCTACTTCGTGAAGATCTACCCTAGTGAGGCAAGTCCTTCATGGGCGATGGCCATGGTGGGATAGACAAGGTTGCTTCTTCATGGACCCTTCGTGGGTGGAGCCCTCCGTGGACTCGTGCAACCGTTACCCTTCGTGGGTTGAAGTCTCCATTAACGTGGATGTACGATAGCACCACCTATCGGAACCACGCCAGAAATCTCCGTGTCTCCAATTGGGTTTGCACACTCCAATCCCATCCCTTTACCTCCTTGCAAGTTGCATGCTTTACTTTCCGCTGCCCATATACTCTTGCATGCTTGCTTGATATGTATTGTGAATGTTTAAACTTGTGCTTAAACTCCACCTCAACTTGAAAAACTTAAAAAACTGCCAACTTTGTGTGTTGAGGGTCTATTCACCCCCCTCTTGACACCTCTTCTCGATCCTTTGACACCTTCTTCTTCTGCTTTACCTCGCTTGCTTGCGCAGATGCTGTGTCGCCGTGATCGGACCCTGCCAGGGGTTCTCCCTTGCCGAGGTCGGATCCTGCCGGGTCCAGTTTTTCTCCTAAGGGCCTTGCCGCTATTGTCGCCTCTTCCTCAACTTCTCTCTGCACCACTAGCTCAGCACTAACACTTGATTTGTTGCTGCCAGGTATAGCAGCAACGGCTCTTGTGGCCTGGGTGCGACCAGTACTGGTGTAGAGGATAGGTATCTCTTCAACTCCTGCAATGTTGCCTCTGCCTCCGGGGTCCATTTCATTGGACCTGCCTTTTTCAAATCTTGAAGTAGGGGAGGGCACGCTCAGCGGACTTAGAGATGAACCTGCTCAGGGCGGCGATGCAGCCGGCAAGCCTTCGGACATCTTTGACCCGCCTTGGCGCCTCGATTTGCTCAATTGCTTTGATCTTGTCGGGATTTGCTTCGATCCCGCGTTGAGACACGAAGAACCCAAGAAGCTTGCCGGACGGAACGCTAAACACACACTTCTCTGGGTTGAGCTTGAGGTTGATCTTGCGCAAGTTTGCAAAAGTTTCTTCCAAGTCCTTTACGAGCGTAGCTTTGTCTTTGGTTTTGACCACTATGTCATCCCTGTAAGCTTCCATGTTTCTATGGAGCTGGGGCTCAAAACTAGTTTGGACCGCTCAAGCGAACATTGAACCAGTGCTCTTCAACCCGAAAGGCATCCGTACAAAACCGTATGTACCTCATGGGGTGATGAACGCGGTTTTCTCTTAATCTTCCTTTGCCATGAAGATCTGATGATACCCTGAGTAAGAATCAAGGAATGACAGCAGGTCGCACCCATCGGTGGAGTCCACTATCTGATCGATACATGGTAACGGGAAAGGATCCTTTGGACAGCCTTTATTGATATCAGTATAGTCGATACATAGCCTCCACTTCCCATTTGCCTTATGTACTACGACCGGATTGGCCAACCACGTCGGGTGAAGAACTCCCTTGACCAAACTTGTCGCCTCCAACTTCCTTATCTCCTCGATGATAAACTCTTGTCGCTCCAAAGCTTGCTTTCTGACCTTCCGCTTGATGGGCCGTGCATGAGGGCAGATAGCAAGATGGTGCTCAATCACCTCCCTGGGAACGCCGGGGATGTTGGATGCTTGCCATGCAAACACGTCGACATTTCGCCCGTGGGAAGGCGACGAGCGCGCTTTCCTATTTGCTGTCAAGGGTGGAGCTTATGACGAAAGCTCCGCCCATGCCATCCTCCTTGACGGACACCTTCTTGGTTTCCGGTGGCGCCGCCTTGGACCTTTTTCTCTTGCCGGTAGAGCTCTCTGGTACATCTCCAGCGGAAACACAGCACTCCAAGGAGGCGCATTTGCCGGAGATGGTACAGGAGCCCTTTGCCAGAACCAGGAGTCCTGTCGGCGGCTGAAGCCTTACTGATCCTCTTCCCGGTGGTAGGAGCAGGTGCATTGGCGGCAGATGCTGCAACCGCCTCTCGGTAGAGCTGATCGGCGCAAATGAGCGGATCCTTCCTATAGCAGCCGACGGTGATGATGCTCATTGGGCCAGGCATTTTCAACTTGTTGTAGGCGTAGTGCAACGCCGCCACGAACTTGGCCAGTGCAAGGCAACGGGATCTCAGCGACATCGAAAATGATCCTCTCCGTCCTGTAGTTGAGGTCGCCACCAAATGTAACTGGTAGCGTGACCTTTCCCTTGGGCTGACTCCTCCCCGGATTGATCCCTTGGAATGTGCCCGTCTCCTCGAGATCTTCATCAGGGATCTGCAGCCTCTTGACCACGTTGGGTGAGATCAAGTTAAGGCCGGCCCCACCATCAACTAACATCTTCGTCACCTTGAGGTTGCGTATTGTTGGGGATACCAACAACGGCAAACACCCGACCGCAGTGATGCGATCAGGGTGATCCTTGGTGTCGAAAATGATAGGCGTGTGAGACCACCTCAACGGCTTCTGGGCGTCGACCATTGGTTTCGTTGCATTAATATCACGCGCCCACTGTTTTAGTTGGCGGTGGGAAGAATGCAGCAAAGCATCTCTGTCGACACAAATGACTTATGTCGCCCTCTGGAACTCATGCTCGGTGGATTCGTCGTCATCATCACGATCGTCATCCTCCTCCTTGTCACGGCCTCGGGCAGGCCTCTCCTGTTGCTTTTCCTTGTTGCTGCGCCCTCCTTGGCCGCTGCGCTTCTTGCCGGACCCTTCAGCGCCTCCTTGGCCCTTCTCCTTATCTCGTCTCTCGTACTCATCCCTTTGCTTCTCCACCAGCAGCTCCACTTGGCGGCAGTTCTGGAGGTCGTGGCCCTTGGTACGGTGAATCTTGCAGTACTGCTTGTCGGAGCCAAGGCCAGGCAGGCGTCGCACTCGGCAACCTCCTTGCCGGGGTCGTCGACCTTGGCCTTGTTGGCGGTGTCGGGGTCGCCGGATTCCTCAATGGCAAGCACAGTCTGGCCCTTGCGCTTCCTGTTACGCCGCCAGCCTTTCTTTGCTGGGGCGACGATGTCTTCGTCTTCTGAGTCACTTCCCGCGTCGGAGTCTTCGCCGGGGTACTTCCTTCCTTCCTCCGCTCGGGCGCATCTGTCAGCCAGAACGTATAGCTCGGCAACATCCGCGACCTTGTTCATGGCCAAATCTTCACGCATCTTTCGATTACGCACGTTTTGGTGGAACGCGCTGATGACAGCGGCGGGATGAACATCCAGGATGTTGTACTGCACACGGCTAAACCTCTGTATGTACTTGCGCAAGGATTCGCCGTCTCTCTGAGGGATCACGTGCAAATCACTTGCCTGCCCAGGAGCTACGTGGCCACCTGTGAAGGCACCAACAAACTCGTGGCACAGGTCGGACCAGGAGGCAATGGAATCTATCAGCAGATGCATCAAGCATGACATGTCGTTGGGCTTAAGTGCGAACGGGAAATAGTTGGTAAGTATCTTGTCGTCTCGTGCTCCGGCAGCTTGCATCGCAATAGTGTAAACGCTTAAGAACTCGGACGGGTGAGTCTTGCCGTCATACTTCTCTGGGACCTCTGGTTTGAACATGCGGGTGTTGGGCCACTGGAATTGCCGCAGCTCACGGATGAATGCTAGACAAGTGACTGCATATGGCAAGTTACTAGCATCCCCCAGCGCAGGCCTGTACTCAAAGGGCCCAGCATGCCTATCGGACTAGTGACGTGCTTCCCGTCGCCGTTCAATAGTAGTCCGGGCGTCCTCCTTGAGGCACTCTTGAAGAACTTGGCGCTGGTCACGGCGCGTCCGTGGGTCTGATGACGCCGTGGACACGTTGTCCCGGGTGTCGCCCCGACGGGCCGACCATGGCGGAGGGGAGTGCACCGTGGTTGCGGCGCCCTCGACCCTTCCACTGCCCGCACCCGTCGGCTCGTCGTTTCGGCGTCGTGAGGAGCTTGTTCCCCGGTGTCCATCTCTGTTGGCATGGCTAATAAGGCTTTGGATAGCGTCCCTCCACTCTTCTTGCTTCTCCAAGGCAGGAGGGAAGTCGAGGAGCAACTGTGCTCGCGACAGGCGCGAGGAATGGGAGGAACTTGGACTTCTAACAATGTTAGAAGGAGTCCCATCTCGATTCCACGGCCGCGCGCTCTTTTCGCCTGCACCATGATGTGCATGTTGGCCCTGCATGCGTTGAGAGTGACGCTGAGGGCTCTTGTCGCGGCTATGCCCGGGGTCCTCAACATCGCGGCGCCGTTTGTCGTGCATGAGCTTAGGAGACCGTGGCACGCGCGTTCGCGAGGTCGATCTCCTGCCCTTGGAGGTCCCCGCACCACCCCCAGGTGGCACAGCTCCACCCTTGGGCACGGCGGCATGCCGACCTCCGTCGTCGCTGCGGAGGATGCCCGCGGCCTGGCTTCTGGTATTCGGATGATGCGGACGATCTCGATCTCCTCCACCACAGGCGCCCGCCCCATCGCCTGCTCGCGCGGGTGCGGGCGGAGCGGCCTCGGACAGGCCGACCGCCGCAGTCGTCTTCTTCTTCGGAGCCATAGTGATGTAGGTGCTACTGTCCTAACTACAGACCAGATTCTCACAACTAAATCCCCCTACCTAGCGTGCCAAAGATGTCGGGGAAACCAATCACCTATGGGGTCACAAGGATCCCTTATACGTTCGGCGGGGGATTAGTTGCACGAAGAGCAGGTCGAGTCGTTAGCACACAGAGGATTTTTATCCAGGTTCGGGCCGCGGAGATGCGTAATACCCTAGTCCTGCTTTATCTGGTTATATGAGTGTTCTTGAGCTTTTGAACTAGCTATAGTGTGTGCCTTGTTCAAAAGTCCGAATCCTCTCTCTATGCACCTCGGGCCTCCTTTCATACACAAAGGGGTTGCCACAGTGGCACACAGGAGGTGGAAAGCTACAGTGGTACGAGCTTATCACTCGACCAACGTAGGATAAGCGCATTTAATGTGATGCCTATGTGTCCTCCCGCTTTATTGGGGATGGCAACAGAGGCCATCCCGCCCTTCGCCGCTTCCCCTTGCCTTGCCACGCGTCTGGGCTGTCCAGGCATACAGCGCCACGCTGGCCAACCAGCTGCTATGTTGGCAAAGTGGTAGGCTTCCACGAAGATCTGCATGCCGCCACACAGGTGCCTGCTTCACTGGCATGCTTATCGCTGCGTTGGAGTGGTGGTGAGGTGGCGGAACCCTGCCGAGCGCGGGCCTGGTCGCGGCCCAGCGGTCGTCCCCGGCAAGGCTTGCCGGGGGCCTTGGATTCGTCCCCGGCAAGGGTCTTGCCGGGGGTCTTTATCATTTGATCCCACGTGGACTCGTGGGTTGTCGATCTCCGTGAGGAGCCGCATGCTACCAGGCATGTGCTCTTCAAATCTTGGTCTTTAACATTGTCGATGGTGTCAGAGATCTCAAGCCCAAGGGTGGTGGCCTTGCTGGTCTCTTCGCAAGCTCCCCCGGCAAGGGGCTTGCCGGGGGCCGCGCAGGTCGCTTCGGCAAAGGCTTGTTGCCGGGCGTGGCCCTGCTTGCCTCTTGCTGCTTACTACTCTGGGCAGCTATCTTGATATTCTTTGTACTTGCCTTGCCTTCAGCTGTCTTCCTCTGCCTTGCCATGCCCTCCTGTAGGGTGGCTGCGACCGTCCGTGCACAACCTAAGAATAAAAGATATGATAAAAGAGACTTTGTTGCTAGAAAACACGGTAAAGAAAGAGAACCGTGGGTTCAAAAACCTATGCCTTTTCCACCCAAGTCAACTAAAAAGAATGATGATGAAGAATTTGAACGCTTTGCTGAAATGCTGAGGCCAGTCTTTTTGCGTACTCGCTTGACTGATATCCTTAAAATGCCTCCTTATGCAAAGTATATGAAAGATATCATCACAAATAAGAGAAAACTACCAGAAGCTGAAATCTCCACTATGCTTGCTAACTATAGTTTTAAAGATGGATTACCTAAATAACTTGGAGATCTGGGTATACCAACTATACCTTGCTCTATAAAAAAGAATTATGTAAAACTGCTTTGTGTGATTTAGGAGCTGGTGTTAGTGTTATGCCTTTCTCTTTATATAAAAGACTTGACTTGAATAAACTCACACCTACTGAAATATCTTTGCAAATGGATGACAAATCAACTGCCATACCTGTCGGTATCTGTGAGGATGTGCCCGTTGTTGTTGCTAATGTTACTATTTTGACTGACTTTGTTATACTTGAGATGCCCGAGGACAACAACATGTCGATTATCCTTGGTAGACCCTTCTTGAATACTGCAGGGGCTGTTATTGATTGCAATAAAAGCAAGGTCACTTTTCATATTAATGGTAATGACCATACGGTGCACTTTCTGAAGAAACCATTCCAAGTGAATGGTATTAATGTTATTGAAAAATCTCCGACAATCACTATTGGAAGTTTTCAAATACCTCTACCTACTGTAAAAAAATGAAATGCTTATTGCTGGGGAAATGCATATCCCCTTTGAGGTAACTTAGTAATTTACGAAAGTTCTTCGGTTTCATGCTAATCGAAAGTGGTTGTTAATAAGACCTGATCAACCTTATTAATGAATCATTTTTGAACGGTATGAAGTTGATGAATTTAGTAAGCACTACCTTTTGTCCCTACCTTTTGTTTTCTGTTTTTATTAGTTAAATAAAATAAAATGCCATGTTTTGTCTGTTTTCTGAATTTCCCGTGCAACAAAAAATGACCCAAAAATAAAAGTTCTCAGAATGCTCTAAAAATTTTACATTAATTTTTTCTGAATATTTCTGAATTTCTGGTGCAAATAATACCAGAGGGAGGTGCACCAGGTGGGCACAACCCACCTGGGAGCGCCAGGACCCCTAGGCGCGCCCTGGTGGGTTGTGGCCCCCACATGGGCCCCCTCACTTATCTCTTTAGCCCACATCATCACTTACCTGTAGAAAAAATTCTCCATTGCTCTCTCTCCCGTGTGCTTGAGCTCAAACCCGCGGATTTCGACCTCTTTGCTCGAAGCTCCGTTTCTCAAACTGTTTCGGGGGATTGTTGCTTGGTATGTGACTCCACAGTTTGTTAGTTTTTGTTTTAGTGGTTTATACTTTGAATAATTAGCTACTCTTGGTGCTGTTGTAGATGAGCTTGCATGTTGAGTTCTTAGTGTTCTAAGTAGTTTGAATGCTTGCTATGGCCTCTATGTATCCCTATGAGTAGCTGCTATCAATTTTATAAAGTTTTGCTGACAAATTTTTGTCATCTCAGAAATTTTATTTTCAGAAATATGCGAACATGAATATCTTCTGGAAGTTTGGCTCTAAGAAGAACTCCAAGGGTGTTATTGGGGAGTCTTCTGACAGTGATCTCCACCCTCGGAGGTTGGCGGAAGTACGGCCGTGCGAATGGCCGCACACCCCTTTCCTACAAGAGGCAGGAATTCTTGAGGAGTACATGCAATATATTGCTAATGCCGGCCTCACCGACTTCATCACAGACGAGTGTGACCAGCACCAAATCCTCACAAACATCTTTGTTCAAAGTTTTACTTTCCTGCCTAGGAATAATCCTCCTGAAGTGAGCTTTGATTTATATGCTGAAAACCATCAGATACCACTTACTGAATTTTGTAACATATGCATGATCCCTTCTGATGGGAGCTTGGCTGAGCCTAGGCCGACTGAGTTTGAGGCATTTTATCGCACTTTGACGGTGGGTGATGAGAGAGGAGTGTCAGACATCACGGCCGGTGGCTTACATTTTCCTGCTGTTCGTTACTTTGCACTTTTCATTACTAAATGCTTGCTTGTTGTTTTACGTCGTGCACTTGAGGGCGACAACACGCATAGCTTGGGAGATATCGTGGCTCGTCGCCTGCATCTTAATAAATCCCAGGGTAAAATACATGGTGGGATTTTTGCTACTCATTTGGCGGCTCACTTCAATGTTGGGAAACGCCCTCATGTTACCCTCTGACTAAGGTTTACCTAGACCGTGGACCATGGAACACCATCACTTTCTTGCACATGATCTCCTAACATCCCTATTCCGTATAACCTGGTTTTTAGCATAAGAACTCGTGATATTATTACGTTGCCTGCTCCTGCTTTGTTTGATTTTGTTGCCAGGGGCGGATATACGATTATGCCTGCAGACATCATCGCCTACCGGAAAGCTCAGGCTGCTGCGGAGGCAACACATGAGGAGCCTCAACAGTGGGATGAGTGGATGCCCGCTCCTCGGCACCCCTACCACCCTCCAGGCTACTGATCAACTACCAAGTTACGCCAAAAGCCTAAGCTTTGGGGAGTACGTGTTTCCACCGACCTTACATTCATGTCCACATATTTCACTTGTCGGTGTTCACACTTTTTCATTGTATCATGCATGCTTAGATTTATTTTCTTGCTTTCTTCTTGTGTGTTTGAAAAACTTTAGAAAAATAAAAATAATTAGTTGTAGTAATTTACTTTCTTTGCATGCTTAGTAGTATTAAAAAGAAAACCCAAAAAGATTTCCTTGTTCTTCTTTTGTTTGTTGGGAGCTTTCCCATGTAAATAGTTTTTCTCGTTTTTGCTTTTCCCTTTTATTTGCTTGTTCAAGAAAACCAAAAACTCCAAAAATATTTCAATATGTTTCTCTGAACTTCTTTTCTTTTTATTCGAGTTGTACCAAGGAGAAGACCACGATGAAAATGTTGAGTGGCTCTCATATGAATAATTGTTGAACTAATACGAGCACATTTTACCTTGTCTTCTCCTGTTGAATAAAATGTCTTGCAGATTCCAGCTTAGTCCATGCCACTCTTGCACTATTATTATTTTCATATCGTTCGGTCGTGCAAGTGAAAGGCAATAATGACGACATCCGATGAACTGGCCGTGGCAGGGAGAAACTGGTATGAACTCGACTTGTTCTGTTTGTGTAAATATGTTTAACCTAGTATCCATGATTCAACCCATTATGATTAAACATGTTTGCAATGACAATTAGAGATTATAGTTTCTCATGCCATGCATAAGTAGCCGGGAGTGAATAATGATTTATCTTGGATATCAACATGGCGTTAAAATGATTGTGACGTAGTATGATGATATGGTATCCTCCTCTAAATGTTCGAGTGGCTTGACTTGGCACACGTTCATGCATGTAGTTGAATCAAAGTCAACATAGCCTCTATGATATTTATGTTCATGGTGTTCGTATCCTACTCATGCTAGTGTCCAATGTTACTTATGCATAATGCATGGTTATGATCGTTGTTGCTCTCTAGTTGGCCGCTTCTCAATCTAAATTGCTAGCCTTCGCCTGTACTAAGTGGGAATTCTGCTTGTACATCTAAAAACTTGAACCCAAAGTTATTCCAAATGAGTCCACCATACCTACCTATATGCGGTATTACCATGTCGTCCTAAGTAAATTTGCATGTGCCACCTCCAAACATTTCTAAAAATTATCCTTTTTGTGTGCCTGGATCGTTCGTGGATCGACAGGAGGTGGTCAGTATCGCCATCGCACGAGAAAATGGGCGGTAATAGGGATGCCCAGTCCCAAACTACAAACATGAAAAAGAGTTCATCTCTGAAATAATCAAACAAAAACTCCAAATGGACTCAAAACCATTACTTTTATCGCTTGGGGACCGCCACTAGCGTGCTTAGCATGGAAGATATTGATAACTGATGGTCGTGAAGTGAATAAGAAGGGTGCATGTCTCAAAATATAATTTATCTCTGTTTTAAAAATTAAGCTCTGGCACCTCTGCAAATCACTGCTTCCCTCTGCGAAGGGACTATCTATTTACTTTTATGTTGTGTCACCACCTTCTAAAGCAAGCGCCAGAAACTAATTAGAGCACAGCTGTCATGATTTATGCATTATGTGTAGCTAATGTTGGGTGCATCATGACTAGATCTTTTCTACCATGAATTACAATGTTTAGTCGTTGCTTGAACTTTGGAGATTTTCTGCATTTATGTTTTGCGGTCTCAGAAAGGGCTAGCGAGATACCACTATTGTCATATTATATCATAGTTGTTTTGATAGTGTGTTGCTGTTTGAGATATTTTATTATTACTCGCTAGCTAATTATGTCATTGATATGAGTCATTATAATCTTTAAATGTTATTCTTGACATGGTTAGTTATAATGTTGGCTGAAAACCTGGGTGCTATTTAAGTTTGTTTATGCAAACAAGAGCAAAAGAGTTCCTAAAAGTTTTTCTTTCTCACTTTCAGTTTATCAGCAAAGGTTTAAGCTTGGGGGAGTTGCCATGTATCCAACGTATCTATTGTTTCTCATGCTTTTCCTCTTGTTTTGGACACTAATTTGCATGATTTGAATGAAACTAACCCCAGACTGACGTTGTTTTCAGCAGAACTACCATGGTGTTGTTTTTGTGCAGAAATAAAAGTTCTCGGAATGGAACGAAACTTTGCGAGGATTTTTTATATCAATAATAAGAATTTCTGGAGCCAAGACCTGCCGGAGAGGGGCACCTGGGTGGGCACAACCCACCAGGGCGCGCCCCCTCTCCTGGAGCGCCCAGGTGGGTTGTACCCACCTGGTGGCCCCGCAGACGACCCCCTAATACTACAAAATCACATATTTCCAGAAAAAAATTAAGGGAGAAAGAATTATCGCGATCCATGAGACGGAGCCGCTGCCAAGCCCTATTCTTCCTCGGGAGGGCAGATCTGGAGTCCGTTTGGGGCTCCGGAGAGGGGGATCTTCGTTCTTCGTCATCACCAACCCATCTCCATTGCTAATTCCATGATGCTCCCCACCGGGAGTGAGTAATTCCTTCGTAGGCTCACTGGTCGGTGAGGAGTTGGATGAGATTCATCATGTAATCGAGTTAGTTTTGTTAGGGCATGATCCCTAGTATCCACTATGTTCTTAGATTGATGTTGCTATGACTTTGCTATGCTTAATGCTTGTCACTTTGGGCCTGGGTGCCATGAACTCAGATTTGAACCCTTTATGAATTCATCATTATATCCATGTTTTAGATCCGATCTTGCAAGTTATAGTCACCTACTACGGTTATGATCCGACAACCCCGGAGTGACAACAACCGGGCCCACTCTCGGTGATGGTCGTAGTTTGAGGAGTCCATGTATTCACTATGTGTAAATGCTTTGTTCCGGTTCTCTATTAAAAGGAGGCCTTAATATCCCTTAGTTTCCAATATGGACCCCGCTGCCACGGGAGGGTAGGACAAAAGATGTCATGCAAGTTCTTTTAATGAAGCAGGTATGATTATTTACAGAATACATGCCTAAATTATATCGATGAATTGGACCTAGTGTTGTATCGCCCGAGGTTATAACTGTCACAAGATGAATATCATCCAACAAGTCACCGATCCAATGCCTACGGATTTATCTTATATTGTTCTTGCTAAGTTACTACCGTTGCTACTGCTATCGTTACTGCTACAAATTACTGCTATCACTGTTACTGTTACCATTGCTCCTGCTACTATCATCAAAACTATCATACTACTGTGCTACTAATCACTTTGCTGCGGATAATTAATCTCCAGGTGTGGTTGAATTGACAACTCAACTGCTAATACCTTCAAATATTCTTTGGCTCCCCTTGTGTCGAAACTATAAATTTGGGTTGAATACTCTACCCTCGAAAACTGTTGCGATCCCCTATACTTGTGGGTTATCAGCAGGCTCCTTGGCGGCCTCCCCAGTGGTGGCCTTGCCGGCCTCCCCGGCAGGCCCCGTGAAGGGAGGACAATTATAAGTTGGCTAGAAGCATACGCATTACGAATATCAAAGGTGACTAAGGATGTTTAAAGTATAATCCGACAAAGGGATTATCATGATTCAAGAGCCGAGAAGAGGGCGATTGGAAATATGTTTAGGTTTTCTAAAGTAAGAGTCGGCAGGATTACGGAGCAATTTCAGGGGCAAAATGGTTACAAACAGTTACTATTCGAATGCAACGACATATATAGATCTGAAATATACTGAGGGAAAAGGAAAATAAAAGCCCTAACTATGGCGACGGATGCGGGATTGTTACGAAAGGGATCTTCTTCAACAGTAAAAGGAGTTCAATGCAAGATCAAATCAACTACGGAGTGGTTTTAACATGAAATGGTCAATAGATCTGCAGACAAACTACGATTATTTTCCTAAAATGAATCACCGATGAACTTGATGAACTACGGAAGAACTATGGCAGTGGAAGAATGCTATAGATGAGATGCAAGACTTACAGATGTACGCAGAGTAGGTTGAAGATTTCAAGCTTCATGGATGCGGCCGCGGCGGTTCTGATGAGTCTCGGCGACGGCGTCAATGGGTTTGCTTCCGCTACGGTTGAAGTCAACGTGCTCGAGGTGTTCGCGAGGGTGACTGAGTCGAGAGGAAGAAGAGCATGAAGGGGCGGGGTAAAAAGTGAATCTGAGACCCCACTGGCCTATTTATAGGCATGGTAGGATCGAGGAGACGGGGTGGAACCCCAGGGCAGCGCAGTAAATTTTGGCTAAAAAGGCGCCTCCATTTTCGTGTTGACAAGATTTGACATATCAACTCAAATATTCGTTACGAGGTCATGCACATGTGTCAAAGTGGCTGAAATGATGTAACATATGGAGCAGTAAAAACGCTAAGTGTTGAAGAATTTTGAGACTCAAAAACATTTGGATTTTGGGCGGAGACCCGACCATAAGATTTAAAGGAATAAGAAATTATAAGACAGGAAAGATGAAGCGGAAGCTGGCTCTGAAGGAATTCAGACCCGGGGTACAACCCTTCACATATTTTCACTTATCTTATTTTTTCAGGATGGAGTTTAACATGGATGAATCCAAGATAAACTCGGAGCTAATGTTGGGGATATTCCCCACGGTTTAGACCTGGCATAAGTGTTGTTGGGAAACATAGCATGCAATTTCAAAAAAAATCCTACGCTCACTCAAGATCTATCTAGGAGATGAATAGCAACGAGAGGGTGAGAGTGTGTCCACGTACCCTTATAGACCAAAAGTGGAAGCATTAACTTAACGCGGTTGATGTAGTGGAACGTCTTCTCGAATCAACCGATCAAGTACCGAACGTATGGCACCTCCGAGTTCTGCACACGTTCAGCTCGATGACGTCCCTTGAACTCTTGATCCAGTAGAGGTACGAAGGAGTCGATGAGTTCCGTCAGCACGACGGCATGGTGTTGGTGATGTGATCTGCGCAGGGCTTCGCCTAAGCACTACGACAATATGACCGGAGGAGTAAACGTGGAGGGGGCACCGCACACGGCTAAGAAACAACTATTGTGCTTTGGGGTGCCCCCTTGCCCCCGTATATAAAGGAGGATAGGGGAGGCCGCCGGCCCTAGGGGGCGCGCCAAGTGCGGGGAGTCCCACTAGGACTCCAAGTCCTAGTCGGCCCCAGCTTCCTTTCCAACGAAGGGGAAAGAGGGAAAGAGAGGGACAGGCAAAGGGGGGTCGCGCCCCCTCCCCTAGTCCAATTCGGACTCCTCATGGGGGGGCGCCACCTCTTGTGGCCTGCCTCCTCCTCTCCACTATGGCCCATTAAGGCCCAATACTTCCCCGGGGGGTTCCGGTAACCCCTCAGTACTCCGAAAAATACTCGAACCTCTCCGGAACCATTCCGTTGTCCGAATATAACCTTCCAATATATCAATCTTTACCTCTCGACCAGTTCGAGACTCCTCGTCTTGTCTGTGATCTTATCCGAGATCCGAACAACCTTCAAGTCCATGATCTTACCTCTCAGTCCAGCTTTGGGTTTCTTCCTGGGAGTGACAACTTGCTCCTCATTCTTCTTGAAGTTCCCCTTCTTCCCTTTGCCCTTTTTCTTGAAATTAGTGGTCTTGTTAACCATCAACACTTGATGCTCTTGCTTGATTTCTACATCCACAGCCTTTAGAATTGCGAAGAGCTCAGGAATTGTCTTTTCCATCCCTTGCATATTATAGTTCATCACGAAGCCTTTATAGCTTGGTGGTAGTGATTGAAGAACTATGTCATTGACACTATCATCAGGAAGATTAACTCCCAGTTGAGTCAAGTGGTTATGGTACCCAGACATTCTGAGTATGTGCTCACTAACAGAACTGTTCTCCTCCATCTTGCAGCTATAGAACTTGTTGGAGACTTCATATCTCTCAACTCGGGCATTTTCTTGAAATATTAACTTTAACTCCTGGAACATCTCATATGGTCCATAATGTTCAAAACTTTGAAGTCCCGATTCTAAGCCGTAAAGCATGGCACACTGAACTAACGAGTAGTCATCAACACGCGACTGCTAGGCATTCACAATGTCTGCAGTTTCTGGGGCAGGTGGTACACCTAGCGGTGCATCAAGGACATAATTCTTCTGTGCGGCAATGAGGATAATCCTCAAATTACGGACCCAATCCGTGTAGTTGCTACCATCATCTTATAACTTAGCTTTCTCTAGGAGCACACTAAAATTCAAAGGAACGGTAGCACGAGCCATTGGTCTACAACATAGATATGCAAAAACTATCAGGACTAAGTTCATGATAAATTAAGTTCAATTAATCATATTACTTAAGAACTCCCACTTATATAGACATCCCTCAAGACATCTAAATGATACGGATCCAAATCAACTAAACCATGTCTGATCATCACGTGAGATGAAGTATTCATCAATGGTGAACATCACTATGTTAATCATATCTACTATATGATTCACGTTCGACCTTTCCATCTCCAGTGTTCCGAGGCCATATATGTATATGCCAGGCTCGTCAAGTTTAACCCGAGTATTCCGCGTGTGCCAAACTGGCTTGCACCCGTTGTATTTGAATGTAGAGTTTATCAGACCCGATCATCACGTGGTGTCTCAGCACGAAGAACTTTTGCAAGGGTGCATACTCGGGGAGAACACTTATACCTTGAAATTTTAGTAAGGGATCATCTTATAATGCTACCGCCGTACTAAGCAAAATAAGATGCATAAAGATAAACATCACATGCAATCAAAATATGTGACATGATATGGTCATCATCATCTTGTGCTTTTGATCTCCATCATCGAAGCAACGTCATGATCTCCATCGTCACCGGCTTGACACCTTGATCTCCATCGTAGCGTCGTGGTCGTATCACTAACCATTGCTTCTACGACTATCGCTATCGCTTGGTGATACAGTAAAGCAATTACATAGTGTTTGTATTTCATACAATAAAGCGAGAACCATATAAGACATTGGTCATATAAGGTTGGTCCGGGCCGCTTCATCAAACAATACCGTCGAATCAAAATAAGACATCGGTGGTAAGAAGTATGACGATCACCGCCCACAACTCTTTGTGTTCTACTCGTGCATATCATCTACGCATAGACCTGGCTCGGATGCCACTGTTGGGAAACGTAGCATACAATTTCAAAAAAACTCCTACGCTCACGCAAGATCTATCTAGGAGATGCATAGCAATGAGAGGGGGAGAATTTGTCCACGTACCCTCGTAGACCGAAAACGGAAGCGTTAACTTAACGCGGTTGATGTAGTCGAATGTCTTCTCGAATCAACCAATCAAGTAGCGAACGTACGGCACCTCTGAGTTCTGCACACGTTCAGCTTGATGACGTCCCTCGAACTCTTGCTCCAGTAGAGGTACGAAGGATTCGATGAGTTCCGTCAGCAAGATGGTGTGGTGACGGTGTTGGTGATGTGATCCGCGCAGGGCTTCGCCTAAGCACTACGACAATATGACCGGAGGAGTAAATAGTGGAGGGGGGCACCGCACATGGCTAAGAAACAACTATTGTGCTTTGGAGTGCCCCCTTGCCCCCGTATATAAAGGAGGATAGGGGAGGCCGCCGGCCCTAGGGGGCGCGCCAAGTGGGGGGGAGTCCCACTAGGACTCCAAGCCCTAGTCGCCCCCCCTCCTTTCCAACGGAGGGGAAAAAGGGAAAGAGAGGGAGAGGGAGAGGGAAAGGGGGGCCGCACCCCCTCCCCCTAGTCCAATTCGGACTCCCCATGGCGGGGCGCGCGCCACCTCTTGTGGCCTGCCTCCTCCTCTCCACTATGGCCCATTAAGGCCCAATACTTCCCCGGGGGGTTCCGGTAACCCCTTGGTACTCCGAAAAATACCCAAACCTCTCCGGAACAATTCTGGTGTCCGAATATAACCTTCCAATATATCAATATTGACCTCTCGACCATTTAGAGACTCCTCGTCATGTCCGTCATCTCATCCAGGACTCAGAACAACCTTTGGTCACCAAAACACATAACTCATATAATACACATCGTCATCGAACGTTAAGCGTGCGGACCCTACGGGTTCGAGAACTATGTAGACATGACCGAGACACCTCTCCGGTTAATAACCAATAGCGGAACCTGCATGCTCATATTGGTTCCCACATATTCTACGAAGATCTTTATCGGCCGAACCACAATGTCAACATACGTTATTCCCTTTGTCATCGGTATGTTACTTGCCCGAGATTCAATCGTCGGTATCTTCATACCTAGTTAAATCTCGTTACCGAGAAGTCTCTTTACTCGTTCCGTAGTGCATCATCCCGTAACTAACTCATTAGTCACATTGCTTGCAAGGCTTCATATGATGTGCATTACCGAGAGGGCACAGAGATACCTCTCCGATACTCGGAGTGACAAATCCTAGTCTCGATCTATGCCAACCCAACAAACACCTTCGGAGATAGCTGTAGAGCATCTTTATAATCACCCAGTTACATTGTGACGTTTGATAGCACATAAGGCATTCCTCCGGTGTCCGTGAGTTGCATAATCTCATAGTCGGAGGAATATATATTTGACACGAAGAATGCAGTAGCAATAAAACTGAACGATCATTATGCTAAGCTAACGGATGGGTCTTGTCCATCACATCATTCCACTAATGATGTGATCCCGTTTATCAAATGACAACTCATGTCCATGGCTAGGAAAATTTAACCATCTTTGATCAACGAGCTAGTCTAGTAGAGGCATATATACTAGGGACACGGTGTTTTGTCTATGTATTCACACATGTATCAAGTTTCCGGTTAATACGCTTCTAGCATGAATAATAAACATTTATCATGAATAAGGAAATATAAAATAACAAATTTATTATTGCCTCTACGGCATATTTCCTTCAAGTGTGACCCGATCTTTGAGCTTGTAAGCTTTAGGATTCACACCACTTCCGAGTCATGGAAGAGCCAAGCCAGAAGAGAAACCAAAGGTCTAAAACAAGACTCGGCCTGATGACCAGCTCTCACATGAGCCTTGTGCATGCAGAGGCCTAGGAGAAGTTTCCTAAACTTGGAGAGCACGATCAATATGAGATCGAGCAAGATACGGGTTAAGAGTACGACCCGTATTCTTCTGTAAAACTAGGGACTCAACCTGTTATATAAATGGTAGTTCCTAGGACCCAAAGTTAGGTTACAACCTCTCAAAATATAGGTAGTGAAAGTGAATCCTTGTAATCGAGATCATCATCAATATCAATCAGGCAGGAGTAGGATTTTACCTCCACCATGATGCGCCAAACTTGGGTAACTCGTGTCCTTCGTTTTCGATCAACCCCGTTCAAGGCACCACCTAGTTGCCATGGCCTCAAGACTTAATCCTTTCACGAGGACATCTGTTGTGACAAAACTACGATACTCGATGACGAACTTCTTTAGTTCAAACACCCTCCATTGCCACTTCCAAAGAAGCAATATAGTTTAGCCTCTATTGTCAAATCTGTCACAGTTTGTGCTCAAAATAATTCCACCTTACTGTGCCACCAGTTTGTGTAATTACAAAACCATAATTAAAATCAAAAATCATTTGTATCACTAGTGAAGATAGCACTGACGTAACTTAGAACGAGCTTGCATCGGTGTAATATTTTACAACTTAACTCTTCATCATGTCCATTACGAGAAATATGCCCCCAAGTACTTCTCAGGTACATAAGGATATCTTCCACTGCTGTCCACAGATCAATATCTTGATCATTGTATTTTGCTCGTAACACTTAAAACAAGTTTGCGATTTCAAACGAAAAAATCATGATTTTGAAAACTTCATGGATTTGAAAAAAGTTCACGAGTTTGAAAAAGAACTTCACCAATTTGAAGAAAGTACGCATATTTTAAAAATGCTCATGAATTTAGAAAATATTTAGGAATGTGAGAAATGTAAGGGATTTGCAAAAAGTTCACAAATTTGAAACAATTTTGCGGATTTAAAAAGAACATTCATAGATTTAAAAATCTTCATGAAAACTATAAACAATTATCGATTTGAAGAAGTTAACAAAAATTAAAAATTGTTTGCAATTTAAAAAAATCATGAAATTTAAAATGGATAAAGAAAAAGGAAAAAATGAAAAAGAAAAAAGAAAAAGAAAGAAAAAGGAAACCAAAAAACACAGTGAAACCAGTGAAAACGAAAACTAGAGAAAAACCTAATAAAAAGGAAAATAAAAAGAAAGGCAAAAAACATTTGGAAGCTTTCTAAAACAGGTTAAAAGGGTATCTGACGTGGGTTGGCCGGTCAACAGCGAGGACACCTCTCGCGTGGGCGCTCGCTACGGAATACGTTGTAACGGGCTCGTTAAGCGTCGAACAGGAAACGGCTTGTTGACTGACAGTAGCGGCTTTGCTACACACAAGGAATAATTTCACGGATTTTTACAGGACGTGCTGATGTGGAAAGGTGTCATTGGAAAGAAGAGGTGAACCGGGCCCCACCCCATAAAAATCAGGGGTAGTTTAAGAGTAAGATGGAAGGGGTCCGTTGCAGCCCCCTAAAGATCCGTGTGTGTAGCATTTTTGCTGATAGTAGAGACGAAATTATTAATTGAGGAGTACTTCTCACAAAGATCACTCTCACCTTCTAAGGTTATGACAAGTGGCGTGCTGCATGTGCATCCCTTGTCGCATACTATGAGTTTTCTTTTTTTTTTTCGTAGATCCGATTATTCAAAACATTTTACCTCTTAAACCGTGTGTGCAAAGCTCGAACCGTTTTCACCGTTGGATTCCTCGCGTCGAGATCTTTAAAACTAGATACCATGTTAATGGGTTTTGATGAACTTTTTTTCACGAAAAAAACGAACGAAACAATCATCCCGGGAGCTCGGTTTATTTCCCCTTTCCGAAAGAGGCACGGCCATGCCTCTCGCGAAATCACAACCGTGCCTCTCATGAAAGCAAAATTGTGCCTCTAGCGGAAGAAAAAAAATAAAAAAACGTATTTTTTTCGTTTCTTAGAGGCACGGTCGTGTCTCTCGTGAAAGCAAAACCGTGACTCTGGCGGACGCAAAATGTGCCTCTAACGGAAGAAAAAAATACAGAAAATGCGTTTTTTTCGTTTCCGAGAGGCATGGCTCGGTCTCTCTAAAAAGCAAAACCGTGACTCTCGCGGAAGTAAAACCGTGCCTCTCGCGAAAGGAAAAAAACACGTTTTTTTGCTCAAATTTCTTTGCCCAAAAGCTAAGGAAGACCGATGAAAAACCAAAACGTCGAAAAACCCCCGGGGAAAACTGTTTTAAAAGACGAAAACGCGTGCGGAAAAATTAAAAAGATCGAAGAGAGCGCCCAGAGCGCGACACGTGGCGGCGGCTGAGAGCATGCCAAGTGGGCTGATCGTTGTGAGGCTCCCGAATGAGCGCTCGTCAACTAGTTGCTCTCCATTAGAGATGCAAACACATGCACTTGTGGCCTCCTGTTAACAAGGCCGGCCCAAGGATATGTCGTTCTTTTCAAGGACTAGGCAGAAAAAAGGGTTGGGCTCGGTTATAAGTTGTTGGTGGAGTCGCAACCAAGGCAAAAAGGTTGGGCCCAGATCAAGCTCAGTTGTGGGTCCATGATGGATCTGTAACTGGGACAAAAAAATACTTTAGGACCAGTTGTGAGTCGATGGTGGACTTGCAACCGAGGCAAAAAAAAGGATGGGGCTTGGTTGCAAGTTGTCTGTAGACTTGCATTTGATGTGCAAAAAAGGTTGGGTCCAGTTACAAGTTGAGCTTGAGTTTGCAACTAAGACAAAAATCAATCAGGCCAGGATCAAGCGTAGTTACGAATCAATGGTGGACTTGTAACTGGGACAACAAATATTTGGGCCTAGTTGCGAGTCAAGAGTGGATATGCAATTGAGACAAAAAAACTTTGGGTCCAGTCGCGAGTCGATGGTGGACCTGCAACTGATGCGGAAAAAGGTTGGGCCTAGATCGCGCCCAGTTACGAGTCGATGGTGGACTTGCAACTGGGAGAAAAGAACTTCGGGCCCAATTAGAAGTAGAGGGTGGACTTGATATTGAAGCAAAGAAAAAGGATCGGACCTAGCTATTGGTGGACTTGCAAATGAGGTAGAAAAATATATTTGCCCACTTAGAACTTTAGGGTCACTTTGCAACCAAGGCAAAAAAGGGTGTCGGACCCAAGTTGAGCCCAGTTGTGAGTTGATGGCGGACTTGCAACTGGAGAAAAAATACTTCAAGCCTAGTTGTGAGTTGAGGATGGACTTGTAACTGGGGCAGAAAAAAATGTCAGGCTTGGTTACAAATTGTTGCTATACTTGCAACTGAGGGTGTGGTGGTGGGGGGGATCAAACCAGCGGAAAGTTAAGGGTGACTTTGCAATGTGTAATTGCGCATTAGAGGCAGACATGCAAACTTATCACGTTATTTTTCTTAAAACATTTTTCGGGAAAAAATCGTAGGACATTGTTCCCATTATGTACCAGTTTAAACATATTGGAAAACACGTACACCCATTGACCCTACACTACACATGCGTGAAACCTCAAAGCCCAACGGGCATGCAAACAAAACACATGACCGACAAGGGACGGACATGCACACACATCGATGCAGCAGAGACACACAGGACATAGAGGCCCTAGCGTGCGACCAGAAAAATGGGCCGATGTGGAACACAACCACACAGGACACATCGATCAAATAGTTTCGACAAAATATTTTAGCAATTGATTGTGTAGTGGAAAATTTTGATGTGGCAAAGCTTCATCTAGATGAGAATTAGCAAAACCATTTAAAAATTCAAGCTGCTACCTACAGTGAATTAGCAAATCCGCTAAAATAAGTGCAAAAACCACTACACATACAACATATGATTTTGTTGTATCAGTGGTTTATTTTGCATCGGCATGGAATTAAGCTGCTGCATCGCCAGCTCTAGGTTGGACAACACGCCCCCCATGGTAGGCCGCTCCATGCCTTGGTCAGCGAGGCACTTCACGGCCGTCTCGGCGAATTTCTCGAGGCATTCTGGCGTGATCTCGTCCTTGATCACCGGGTCGACGGCGTCCGGCAGGGTGCCGTTCCGCTGGCAGGCAAGCGCGTAATTGGCGAGGCTGACCTGGTCACTTGGCAGCGCCGGGTTCAGCGCCGTCCTTGCCAGAAGCACCTCGAAGAGCACGACGCCGAAGGAGTAGACGTCTGACTTGTCAGTGAGCTGCTCCCGACAAAAATACTCCGGGTCAGTGTATCCGTAGCTCCCGTTGACATGACTGGTGCTGAGGTGCATTTGGCTCGCCCTGGTCAGGGCGGACTTGGGGAAGCCGAAGTCCGACACCTTGGCGACCCAATTCTTGTCGATGAGGATGGTGGTGGTCTTGACGTTCCGGTGGATGATGCCGCCGGTGTGGAGGTAGTGCAAGCCCCGCGCGGCACCGATGCACATGTGGAGGCGGTGCCGCCATGAACATGATAGCACCGGCTTGCCGCTGTTGTTGTACAGGTGCTCCCGAAGCGTGCCGTGCTCCATGTATTCCCACACGAGGATCATCTCCTTCTTAAACAGACAAAAGCCAATGAGGGAGACAAGGTGCGGGTGCTGCAGCTTGGACAGCGCCTCGATCTTCGCCTGGACCTCGTGCATGCTCTGCTCCGGTGACGGGTTCCACCGCTTGATGGCCACTTTCTTGGTACCGTCGTCCACGACGCCGCAGAACACTTTCCCAAAGCCGCCCACGCCGATCACCAGCGACTGTGCGAAATTACTGGTTGCCTCCCTTATCTCCTCGAATGTGAACGACTTACCAACGGCGTAAGAGTTGTATTGCGGCAACCACCTTGCAGACGTGCGTGACCCGGCGTCGCTGAGCTCCCTGTTCTTCTTCCTCTTGTTCCTTTTGTGGTACAACACTACAACCACGCTGATGGCCACGATGATCGCGGTAGCGGCCACAACGGCAAGCAAGATCAGCAATGGGTGACGAGCTGTGTCAGCCATGTTCTGCCGTGCACGGACTGACACACAGGTGGAGTGAGGCGGCCGGGCCAATGCAGAAGGAAGGAGATCTAAAGATTGGTGATTAGGACATGCATGGTTCGTTTGGATCGGTCAGAGAGAACAGGGGAAGAGCTAGTCACGGAAAGGAGGGATGGAGTGGGAGCGTTTGTCGGGAGCCAAGTCTTCAAGAGGGCTTCTGCCTTGGATGAGAGCCACAACTCAAAAAAGGAGACGAGAAAATTTCAAAAAAAAGAAAGAAAAGGAGACGAGAGGCAGGTGTGGGAAGGGGAATAATACTACATCTACTAACAACTTACGAAGCCTCACTTAACTTTCCTTCACAACATTCTCTCTCCCCGCCTGATTTCTAGGGGTGGGCCCCTCCTCCTCTCTAATCCCAATCACAGTTTGTCGTCTGGTTATTTACGTAAAACTTAAAGTAAGTTTTATTAGATGTAGCATTGCTCGTGGGACGGGTAATACTACACCTACGAGTCAGCTGGGGGATTAGTATCGGAGGATTGGGGAGGAAGGGGCCCACCCACTTGAAAATGGGGAGGAGGGAGTTATTTATCCAAAACTATCACACTTGGGTTAGGGTAACAACTTAGTACCATATTTGAGTCAGGGCATAAAAAACCATCAACTTTGTGCCTAACGACTAACGAAGATCACTGATTGTCTGATAAGCACGTGTCGTGGAATTGTCCTCGTCTTGGGCTTCATGAATCGTCATAGTTATAACCCCGCCCCTCCTAGGCGGGTCATACCTAATAGTTATATCCCCAACAGCACGTGAAAACAACAAAACTGACAAGTTGGGTCCACCTGTCAAGATGACATGGCTTGCTTGTGTGGACAATATGCTGAGCTCCCCTCGCCGCCCTTTCTTTTCCTTCCTCTTCCTTCCACCCCGATCTCTACAATGCCTGGATGCCATGCCTGCCTTCATGGATGAACTCCACCTCGCCGCGTTGCCCCAGCCCTCTACAGCGCTTGGATCCGACAAGTTCGATCGGTAACTCGTGTGCGCTGTGGTGGAGCGCCATGGCCGTGCCCGTGCTTCCGTGCTCGTGGCGACCGCTAGAGGCCCTGGCCGCGCCCGAGCTCGGGACGCCCGCGAGGAGGCCCTGGCCGCGCCGCCGTCGTGGAGCACCATGGCCACGCCCGTGTTCGCCGCGCCCGCCGGGTGGCCCTGACCGCGCCCGTCGTGGAGCGCCATGGCCATGCCTGTGTTCGTCGCGCCCGCCGGGACGCCCTGGTCGCACCCGTGCTCAAGCAAGCAGCAACCGGCGGCGAAAGCAAGCACGTATGGGCCAAGGTGTGACGGTGTAGCACGTCGCCGTGCACAACACCTCGAGCACTTGGTCACTGGCGCTCCCATCTGGGCCGTGGATGCGACTTCCTGCGTTGTACCTTGTCGCGGGAGGGAGCGTGTTGCTCTCCATGATAGCACAGCCGCTGTACGTGGACGCCGGTGCCGAAGAAGAACGGCGCGACTGAGGGAGTCCTGGACTAAGTGGTCCTCGGACAGCCGGACTATTAACATGGGCCGGACTGTTGGGCTATGAAGATACAAGACGAAGACTTCTTTCCGTGTTCGGATGAGACTCTCCTTGGCGTGGAAGGCAAGCTTGGCGATTCGGATATGTAGATTCCTTTCTCTGTAACTGACTTTGTGTAAACATAGCCCCCTTCGGTGTCTATACAAACCGGAGGGTTTAGTCCGTAGGACAACAATCATAATCTCATAGGCTAGGCTTCTAGGGTTTAGCCACTACAACCTCGTGGTAGATCAACTCTTGTAATACTCATATTCATCAAGATCAATAAAGCAGGAAGTAGGGTATTACCTCCATAGGGAGTGCCCGAACCTGGGTAAACATTGTGTCCCCCGCCTCCTATTACCATTAGCCTTAGACGCACAGTTCGGGACCCCCTACCCGAGATCCGCCGGTTTTGACACCGACATTGGTGCTTTCATTGAGAGTTACGCTGTGACGTCGAAGATAGGCTTGATGGCTCGCCTTGTTATCAAGGACAACATCACCTCCGGGGGAGCCCTAGCCTCAGGCCAAACCCTCCGGCTGGGCGGCTTTACCATGGCCGCCCGTTCGACCGTCGGGCTGACGATGACTTCTCGGGTCATCGAAAATCGCCTCTGCGTCAACTCAGAATACTCCGAGCAGATGGATCCGATGGAGTTGTCGTCTTTAAACGAACTCCTGGATCGCATCGCCGCCTTGGGAGTCGCTACGGACTATGATCGGACTGGGCTTAAACCCGACTAGAGAGAAATTGAATCTCCGCCGATCACCCATCAGATAGCGGTAGTGGAGGAGCAATACGACAACTCTTCCTCTATATTGAGGACGAACTATGTTCGGATTTCGCAGCTCACAGAGCCGGATACCCGCCCACGGGCGGACACGCCCCGTATTCTGAACCTAGAGTCGGACTGTGGGCCTGAAAAATTGGTTGATATCCCGGAGCCCGAGCTGTTAAGCTCGGAAATTTCTCAAACTCCGGATCCCAGATTGGGTCAGGGTTCGGACTTAAATCCACCCGCCCACCCAGATACAAGCGATCTTACCCACATCAGATAGCAGTCCCAGGAAATGGTCCATCACTTTTGGGCCAGATTCCTCCTTGTCAAGGACAAGATCAAAGACTGCCGCAATGAGGACGCAATCTCATTATTCTGCAAAAATTGCACGGACGAGGGAATCCTCAATGCAATCAACCGCCGTCATGTATCACACTTCGTTGACTTGGCAACAATAGTACAGAAGTACTGCGCAATGGAAAGCGCCTGGAAAACTCAGGCAGCCTCTTGGGAGCCACCGGTTTCCACTAAACCCCTAGTCCAGACAAAAAGGATGCACCCTCGTCGGTCGCCTGATCCAATAACAAAAAAAATCAAAGCCCGTTACGGGGTGCGGAACCGTTCTGGAGGGATGGCTCGATAGGCCATGCAAAATACACACAACACCGGATACCGTACCAACCCATAGCCTTAGAGCACGTTGGATACTCCGACAGGTGGCCAAGAGCGGCGAAGATCTCCTCACCAAAAATACCACAGAGCAACATCCCACGGAAGACAACAACCCTACAGTATGGACAGTCTTCGAGACCTTCGCCTCAAACAATAGGCGCAAAAGGGCACTCCGTGGCCTCGCCGAAGTCTGCCAAGTTGCAGCAATAAACCCCTAGAACGACACGGCCATAACTTTCAATGCCAGTGACGAACCAAAATTCAGAATAGTCCGGGCACCAGCCGCATTGGTCCTTAGTCCGACTGTGGACGGCTTTCGGCTTACCAAAGTGCTCGTGGACGGCTGCAGCGGACTAAACCTCATTTACGAGAAAACTCTCAACAAAATGGAAATAGGAGCCGCATTGAGCAAAGTAGCACGACCTTCCAAGGAATTATTCCCAGTCGGGAGGCGCGATGTGCGGGAAAAATCACACCCGGTGTGGTATTCGGCACGCCGTAGAATTATCGGTCCGAAGAGATAACCTTCCAAGTGGCCCCTTTCAACAGTGGATATCACACCTTGTTAGGGCGAGATGCATTTGCAAGCTTCCAAGCTATACCCCGTTACGGGTACATGAAGCTCAAGATGCACGGGCCCAATGGAATCATCACTCTTGCTAGTGATCCGGACATAGCACTCAGCGCCAAAAACATAACCACCGCCTTGGCCCTCGAGGCATTGTTTGAAGCCCTCGCGGCCGAAGAATTAACCGCGTTGCGCTCCGCGGTGGATAGGGACGATGTGATACTCGATAAGCGATCCCAATCCACCTCTTTTAAACCAGCAGACGAAATAGTCAAATTCCAGGTCCACCCAACGGACTCCACGAAGACAGCATCCATCGGGGCACAGCTGGACCCCAAGGTCGACGCCGCACTACGGGCGTTCCTACGCAAAAACTGGGACATATTCGCCTGGCACCCTTCTGATATGCCAGGGATCCCACGCAGGCTGGCCGAACACAGCCTAAACATACTGAAGGGATATAAGCCGGTCAAGCAAACATTACGGCGCTTCTCTGAACCTAAACAACAAGCCATGGGAGAGGAGCTAGCCAAGTTACTCGAGGCCGGATTCATCAGAGAGATAAAACACCCGGACTGGCTAGCAAACCTGGTAATGGTACCAAAGAAGGATAAATCCTGGCGCCTATGTGTCGATTTCAAAGACCTTAACAAGGCCTGCCCTAAGGATCCCTCTCCCCTCCCCCGCATCGATCAGATTATCGATGCTACTGCAGGACACGACTCACTGTGTTTCCTCGACGCATACTCCGGATACCATCAAATCAAGATGAAGGAGTCCGATCAGGCCGCAACGACATTTATCACCCCATACGGGCCTTTCTGCTTCAATACTATGCTTTCGGGCTCAAAAGCGCTGGTGCCACCTATCAACGCATGATTCAAACATGCCTGGAGAAACAAATCGGCAAGACAGTTGAAGCATACGTGGACGACGTAGTCATCAAAACTAGGCACGTCGAGTCCTTAATAGACGATTTGCGTCTCACATTCGACAACCTCCGAACATATGACATCAAGCTCAATTCGGAAAAGTGTGTTTTCGGCGTTCCCGCTGGAAAGCTTCTGGGGTTCATCGTTTCCAATAGAGGAATTGAGGCAAACTCAGCTAAAATCCGAGCTCTGTCATAGTTGGCTACAGCAACAGACCTTAAACAAGTTCAAAAATTACCCGGATGTGTGGCAGCTTTAAGCCGCTTTATCTCCAGACTAGGGAGAAAAGGCATTGCCACTCTATCGCCTTCTCCGACGCACCGATCACTTCGAGTGGACGGACGCGGCAACGGCCGGATTAGAAGAAATAAAGGCTCTTCTAGCAAGCAACCCAATCCTGGCCGCGCCAAAACGTCGGAAAACCCATGTTATTATACATATCGGCCACACACCAAGTCGTGAGATCGGTGCTCATCGTTGAACGAGAGGAGGACGAACACAAATTCCCGCTTCAGAAGCCGGTATACTACGTATCCACTGTCCTCACACCATGCAAATACCGGTACCCACATTACCAAAAAATAGCATAAGCGGTCTTCATGGCATCCCGGAAGCTACGACACTACTTTCAAGAATGCTCCATAACGGTGGCCTCCGAGGTACCACTCAATGACATAATAAATAACCGCGACACCACGGGCCGGATTGCCAAGTGGGCCATTGAGCTCCTCCCATTCGACATTACATCCAAACCGCGGCGAGCCATTAAATCTCAAGTACTGGCCGACTTCGTCGCCGAATGGACAGAGGCCAAACTCCCTAAAGAGTACGGTACATATTCCAACTAGATCATGCACTTCGACGGCTCCAAAATGCTGGCAGGCCTAGAGGCAGGCGTTGTCTTAACATCCCCTACTGCAGATACTGTTCAGTACGTCCTACAAATATTATTCACGGACTCCAACAATACAGCCGAATACGAAGCCTTATTGCATGGTCTTCGGATGGCCGTCTCCATGGGCATACAACGCCTGGAAGTGCGCGGGGATTCAAACCTCGCAATATCTCAAATAAATGGAGATTTCGATGCCAAAGATCCAAAGTTGGCGGCTTACCGTAACGCCGTTCTCAAAATATTGGGTCGGTTCGAGGGGCTCGAGTTTCACCATGTAGCTCGAGAAAGTAATCAAGCGGTGGATGTCCTTGCTCGCATCGGCGCCAAACGTGACCCCGTCCCACCTAACATCTTTCTGGAAAGGCTTTTGAAGCCATCCGTGGTGTGGGAAGGGGACAACGGCAACACCAATTCGGATCCGAATACAACCCCAGATTCCGAACACACCGACATCATCGGGGACTCAGCCACAGAAATTACACCGTCGGCCCATCTCGTCATGGCAGTCATCGCCCCATGGACCGAACCCTTCTTGGCCTACCTTAATAGGCGAGAGCTTCCTGAGGATCAGAATGAGGCACGCTGCATTGTGTGGCGCTCTAAAGCCTACAAGGTTCACGAGGGAGAACTCTATAAGAAAAGCGCTACCGGAGTACTTCAAAGATGTATCTCCGAGGAAGAAGGGCGGCAGCTCTTGGCTGAAATTCATGCCGGTCTCGGCGGTCACCATGCCACGGCTCGGGCCCTTGTAAGCAAGGCCTTCCGTACAGTTGGCCAACGGCCCGAGCAGATGCGCAGGACCTTGTCCAACATTGCATCGGATGCCAGCTTTTCTTCAACCAAAGCCATATGCCACCTACCGCTCTACAAACGATCCCCATCACTTGGCCTTTTTGCGGTCTTGGGGCTTGATATGGTCAGACCCCTTAAAGGAGGAAGCCATAAGAAAAAATATGTGCTAGTTATGGTGGATAAATTCACTAAGTGGGTAGAGGCCAAACCAGTTAAAATGGTCAAAGCCGGGCCAGTGATAGACTTTATATGCGGTGTTGTGCACTGTTATCGTGTTCCACACAACATCATCACCGACAACGGCTCCAATTTCACAGCTGATGAGGTGAAATCCTGGTGTGCTAATCTGGGCATCAAGCTTGACTATGCCTCCATCTACCACCCACAAACCAACAGTCAAGTCGAACAAGCCAATGGTCTTATTATGAGTGGCATCAAACCCAGATTAGTGCGGTCTCTAAAAGAATCAGACAAGCACTGGGTGGAGGAGCTCGACTCGGTACTCTAGGGGCTGCGGACCACGCCCAATTGTTCTACCGGATATACATTTCTTCATGGTGTACGGCACAGAGGCTGTGTTGCCCTGCGACATTATTCATGACTCACCTCGAGTGCGCATGTGAAGAGAGAGAGGCCGAACTTGATCGGCAAGACAGCTTAGATGCCCTGGAGGAGGAGCGCGATGTCACAAAAGCCCGTTCCGCATTCTATCAACAACAGGCCCGCAGATATCAAAGCAGAGATGTACGGGCCAAGACTTATAATGTTGGCGAACTCGTTCTACGCTTGCCGGAGAAGAAAAAGGACAAACTCAAGCCCAAGTGGGAGGGTCCCTTCATCATTGACGAAGTACTCACCGGAGGAGCGTACCGCCTGCATGATGCATCAGACAATCGCCTAGAGCCGAACCCGTGGAACGCGGCCAGACTCTGAAGATTCTATGCCTAGCACCGGACACTTCGTTCGTCTCCTTTACCCCTTTTCGTTTCCAGTATTTATTTTCCTCTCTTTTCACATTTTTTCCCTTTTAAGCCTTAAAGCTTTTGTGCGGCTAAACCGCGCACCTTTGACGCACACATTCTAAAATATGTACATCAATTATACCTGGGGGCTTCTCGTACAGAAGCTTATTATTATTATTATTATTATTATTATTTTCAGAGCATCAAGCTCAACACATATGTGTCTTTTTCGCGTATGTACCTTTTCTTCGCCATTATATGCATCGATATGACTTAAGATTTGTCCAAGCTGGGTTGTCTGGCTCCTGTGCTTATGCCCTACGTTCCCGTTAGTTCGGCTAGGGCATAAAGGGAGCACCTTTGCGATTGTTACTGTCGGGTCATCCGGATGTGTACCTCAGACTGGGTGAAGCCGAAAGCTAGCGTTCTTAAGGGAATATTCGGTCGGCGAACTAGAGATGTTTTTTACTTATCATATTATGAACCCCCAGATGTTATGTATGCTGTGTTTTTTCAAACACAGTTCAGACAAGCACAATTAATGCATGCTTACCCAGGGAAAGGAACCCTTAACGCAACTATTCTCTCTGGAAGATGTTTCTTACGATCAAAATGTAATATAACATAACTAGCTGGATACTTGTCTGTTCAAGCAACTATGACCCCTACGCCTGGTTTCCAAGCGTACCCCGGTATATCTTACCGAGCGGGTATTCAGAAACACTCCGCACCTTCGGGTCCAGAGGTTGAAGCGAAAAGGTCTGCCATGACAATCGTTTTACAATCCAACTAGGGACAAATTTGTCAATTGAAGTACATAGTCACTTGGACTCAAAAACTTCTTCCTCTATGCCATCCAACAGGCCATCTAGCCTACAATCCTGTTGGGAATACTTGGCGGCTACTTGTACCTGGTTATATACCAAACTAACGGGAATTTCTTCTCCATTTGACCCTACAGGTCCGACCCGGGCCATGTGATTTGGGTCGAGTTTGGTATACCGAGTTTTCACCATTGCCTAGGCCTCTCGCGCACCTTCCCGGCAGGCCGATATCTTCCATAATCGGAAGCGCCGCCGCGCTCCCTTGAATAGCTGTACAGGCCCCTCCATACTTCCTGGAGGGGAGTCAGATGGCCATAAGGCCTTGTCAATACTTTGCATCGCCTGCCGAGCTCGCTCATGCATTTGCGACAGCTCTTGTAGCAGATCGCTCGATGATCTGGACACCTCCTCTTTGGAACGGCCCGTCAATATACCTACACATATAATTATTGTCAGTTTCTTTCCTTGCCGAACTATGTAAAGGTAAGTCCGAACACATACTAAATATGCCACCTCGCAGCCTCCTATTCTCCTTCACGGAGTCAGCCAGCTGGGCACGCACGTCTTTTAGTTCCACGCCCAGCTCGGTGTTGGCATCTTGGAGTTTGTTCTTCTCCGCCCTGACCTGTGTCAGTATACGTTCGCCTGCGGCCAGTTACCTTTGAGCTCCTGGACCTCCCGCTCGTGCGACTTCCGGTGCCTCTTCCAGATGATCTGATGATTCTGCCATAAGATTTGCACCTGTATTAATGCTCCTGGTATATGATCATGTTTTGTCGATAGAGGGGAACATTACCAGACGCCGCCTTCTTGGATTTCTCCAGTTCGGTGGTAGCAGGAGTCAGCTGGGCCTGACACTTTTTCAGCTCTTGAGACAACAGGTTGTTCTTCTCTGTGAGCACCTGGTCATATAACGATCCTTAAATCAGTTGTACCAACTGTTTCAAGTCTCGGGGGCTACTGGTATATGATTATCAGTTTTGCACAAATGTGTACTTATCCGCATATCTTTCAAATACTGGTCTGTGGCTCTGGTAAGCCCATCTCGAGCTTCTCGGATATACGCATCACCCGAATTGAAGGCATTGAAAGCCTCTTCTGAAAACCTGGGGTCGCGAAGAGCGGCTCGCCGGCGCCGATGATTCATGGCGCTTTCCACTTCAGAGTTTGTGATGGATACGTTATCCAAATCCTCTGCAGAGGGACAATCCGGTGTCACTTCCGCGTTAGCCTCAGTCCTTGAGACAGGGTCCGGAATCCGGCTACTAGAGGCATGACCGGCACGATCCCTAGACATAGTATAGTGAATGTTTTTCCTGATAAGACACAACGGATATTGTCACACTTCAAATGTGACAGCCATAGAGCATATATAAAAAACCATACCTCTTTGATGAAGGCTCGACCGCGCTTCAATTGGCTTTCCTCTTCGAAGGCCTGCCCGGCGTATGCGCAGCCTTCTTGCGCGTCTCCTCAGGTGCAGTGTGGTGCGCCGATCGCCTCCCCTTTAGAGCATAATATAGTGCGGTGGGTAAGGTGGAAAGAGGAAATTCTCTCGAAGGATAAGTCTCCTGATTACTTACATGCAACGCAGGGAGAAGGCCGGGATAGTAAGCAATGATGGCCACTTCGGTGCCGTCACAGCTCGCCTGGTAAAACACCCCTTCCCCAAGCTCCATGAATATATCTGGATCCTCTTCGAATCCGGGGTCAAGGGCCCAGTTGTGGTCCTCTGGTTGTGGTGCGGGGCTGTGGATCTCCCTGGTAATTTTCCGCCATTCCTGTTATAAATGGATGGATTAATGTTTATGTAAAAGGACTCAGGGAGTAAATGGAGTAGAGTAGTGAGATGGAAACTCACCCAGCTAGGAGGGTTGTACGTGGAAAATCCATCTCTGGGCTTGATGCGGATGAACTCCTCCTTCTCCCCTTTGTATAATCCGGACAGTATTTTCGTCAAAGCAACGGCAGTGTCCGGACCCTTCCGACCGTAGCGGGTGGCATCGTCTTCTCCATTGAAGTGCCACATAGGGTGCCCTCGGTATTGGAGTGGCTGAACCCCTCGCATTATGGATATCGCCATAACCTCGACTATTGACAATCCGGATTGAGCGAGCGTCTTTATCTTGCTCATCAATTGGTGGACTTTCGTGCTATCTTCCTCCCTGAGGCTCCGAGGACGCTAGCTGAGGCGCTTCTTTAATGGAGCACTTGAAAATTCAGGAAGACCCCTTCGGATTGGGTCAGGAAGGGAGACGTCCTCAACATAGAACCATTCGGAAGGCCATTCCTTGGATGCCTTCTTCGGCGTGCCGGATAGGTATCCGGTCCCGGCAATGCGCCATATCTCGGCTCCGCCCACTTGGAATATTGATCCCTCTTGATTATGAGGGACGAGGCAAAACAGCTTCTTCCATAACTCAAAATGAGCCTCGCAACCCAGAAATGGCTCGCAAAGAGCAACATAACCCGCAATATGCAGGATGGAGGCAGGTGTGAAGTTGTGCAATTGGAGGCCATAGTACTCTAGAAGCCCTCGGAGGAACGGATGGATTGGAAATCCAACACCTCTCAGCAAGTAGGGAACAAAGCCTACTCGTTCCCCCCTGGATGGGTTGGGGAACTTCTCCGCCTGCTCCCCACCGTCGAAGGAAGCCAATCCGGCTCGAACGGGAACTAGATCTGCGGGGGGAAGAAATCCCTGGGTCTGCAGCTTCAGCAGTTGGCCGTGGGATACGGAACACTTCTCCAAATCACCCTGTTTGGGGCTGTGAGGGCGGGAGGAAGAACTGGGAGCGCTAGCCATGTTTGGGTGGTTTCTGCTGGCAAGCTCTAAGGATTCCGCGCTTGGTGTGGGCTGGATCTGAAGATCCCCATCTCTTGAAATAGATAACTTTCTTGTATGGTCAGGGTGGTAAGTGAAAAAATGCCCCGACCTCTCGTATTCGCTCGACACGTGGAAGCTGGAATCATGAAGGTGCAGAAGCCGATGAGCGGGACATTAAATTGATGGCTGGATACTGCTCTTTAAGTCAGGTACTTTCAAGTATTCGGAGAAGGAACCCGCCTTGCAATGCCGAAGACAATCTGCGGCCGGACTCATCGTCATTGAAGCCTGGTTCGGGGGCTACTGAGGGAGTCCTGGACTAAGGGTTCCTTGAACAGCCGGACTATTAACATGGGTCGGACTGTTGGCATATGAAGATACAAGACGAAGACTTCTTCCCGTGTCCGGATGGGACTCTCCTTGGCGTGGAAGGCAAGCTTCGCGATTCGGATATGTAGATTCCTTTCTCTATAACCGACTTTGTGTAACCCTAGCCCCCTCCAGTGTCTACATAAACCGGAGGGTTTAGTCCGTAGGACAACAATCATAATCTCATAGGCTAGGCTTCTAGGGTTTAGCCACTACGTTCTCGTGGTAGATCAACTCTTGTAATACTCATATTCATCAAGATCAATAAAGCATGAAGTAGGGTATTGCCTCCATAGAGAGGGCCCGAACCTGGGTAAACATTGTGTCCCCCTCCTCCTGTTACCATTAGCCATAGACGCACAGTTCGGGACCCCCTACCAGAGATCCGCCGGTTTTGACACCGATAGCGACCGCGCGGGCGCCACGGCGGAGCGCGCGCTGGAGCTCAGTGCATGGTGGCCGGTGGCGCCGCGACGGTGCTCATGGAAGCCATGGTCGCGCCCGTGCAGGCTTGCGCGATGCAGGGCATGTCTGTCCTTGGCCATCTACGGCGGGGAGGCCACGGGTGAAGGAAATATGCCCTACAGGCAATAGTAAAGTTGTTTTTTATATTTCCTTATATCATGATAAATGTTTATTATTCATGCTAGAATTGTATTAACCGGAACTTAGTACATGTGTGAATACATAGACAAAACAAAGTGTCCCTAGTATGCTTCTACTTGACTAGCTCGTTAATCAAAGATGGTTATGTTTCCTGACCATAGTACATGTGTTGTCATTTGATGAACGGGATCACGTCATTAGAGAACGTTGTGATGGACAAGACCCAGCTGTTAGCTTAGCATAATGATCGTTAAGTTTTATTGCTATTGCTTTCTTCATGACTTATACATGTTCCTCTGACTATGACATTATGCAACTCCCGAATACCGGAGGAACACCTTGTGTGCTATCAAATGTCACAACGTAACTGGGTGATTATAAAGATGCTCTACAGGTGTCTCCAAAGGTGTTTGTTGGGTTGGCATAGATCGAGATTAGGATTTGTCACTCCATGTATCGGAGAGGTATCTCTAGGCCCTCTCGGTAATGCTCATCACTATAAGCCTTGCAAGCAATGTGACTAATGAGTTAGTTACGGGATGATGCATTACGGAATGAGTAAAGAGACTTGCCGGTAACGAGATTGAACCAGGTTTGATGATACCGACGATCGAATCTCGGGCAAGTAACATACCGATGACAAAGGGAACAACGTATGTTGTTGTGCGGTTTGACCGATAAAGATCTTCGTAGAATATGTAGGAACCAATATGAGCATCCAGGTTCCACTATTGGTTATTGATTGGAGATGTGTCTTGATCATGTCTACATAGTTGTCGAACCCGTAGGGTCCGCACGCTTAACGTTCGATGACGATTTGTATTATGAGTTATGTGTTTTGGTGACTGAAGTTTTTTAGAGTCCCGGATAAGATCATGTACATGACGGGGAGTCTTGAAATGGTCGAGAGGTAAAGATTGATATATTGGAAGGTTACATTCGGACACCGGAATGGTTTCGGGAAGTTTTAGAGTACCGGGGGGTTACCGGAACCCCCCCCGGGAGAGTAATGGGCCAACATGGGCCTTAGTGGAGGAGAGAGGGCCGACCATAGGAGGTGGCGCCCCCCTCCCCCTTGCCAATCCGAATTGGACAACAGGTGGGGGCGGTGCCCCCTCCTTTCCTTCTCCTACTCCCTCTCCTTTCCCCCTTTGCTACTCCAGAAAAAAGGAAAAAGTGAGGGGGGGGGGGCGAATCCTACTAGGAGTGGGGTCCTAGTTGGACTCCCCCCTCCATGGTGTGCCCCGTGGTGGCCGGCCTCCTCCCCCTCCTTTATATACGGCGGCAGGAGGGCACCCCAAAGGCACAACATTGTCTTAGTCATGTGCGGTGCCCCCCTCCACCGCTTACTCCTCCGATAGTATCTGTCGGGTATCGGGTTCCGGCAAAACCCTTAAGGTTTGAACACTGGGGTGCGCACGAAGATCTCTCCCTACCGAAACGCGCCCACAACCTTGCCGCGGGTTCTAAGCTAGCACGATGAACAACACAAGAGACACGAGGTTTATACTGGTTCGGGCCACCGTTGTGGTGTAATACCCTAATCCAGTGTGTGGTGTGGTGGATTGCCTCTTGGGCTAATGATGAACAGTACAGAGGAAGAACAGCCTCGCGAGGAGAGGTGTTGTTGTGCTGGTGTGTTTGGAGAGGAGTCTATCCGTCTCTGTTGGCTCTAGATCCGGTGTTTTCTACTATGGTGGCTAGCCCTATTTATAGAGGCCCTGGTCTTCTTCCAAAATATTGAGCAAGAAGGGATCCAACAACGGCCATTTTGTAAGGGGACAACTAGTACAAGCTATCCTGACTAAAGGTGGTCTTCAACTGCCAAAGGTGCTGGTGATGACGCCGTCTTGGGCTCCACGGTGACCTCCGTCCTGCCGTCCTGCTGGTCTTGGTCTCGTTGCACCGATAAGGAAACCTTTGCCTGATGCCTCGGTACTCCGCGCCTGCGCTTGCCCCCTTTGCACTAAAGAGGAAATGAGAACACTACGTAGGCTGGCGCCCACCTGGCGCCCGCCTGGTCTCGATCGTCATGGCTTGCGTCATGGGCACCTCGCGAGGTACCCCTTGCCTTGATCTCTCCACCAACTCGCGATCCTGCCCAGTGAGGCCGCCCCTGAGGAGGCCTTGCATCGTCCGCCCCGCGAGGCTTGGTCCCTCGCGAGGGTCTTGGGTGTTGGTTGATGAAGACGGGCCGTACTGGGCCACCGGCTGAGCCACGCTGCAGGCCGCAGGCAGGCAAGTCTGGGGACCCCCGTTCCCAAAATGCCGACAGTATCATCGTAGTGCTTAGGCAAATCCCTGCGCGGATCACTTCACCAACAACGTCATCACGCCGTCGTGCTGATGAAACTCTCCCTCAACCCTATGCTGGATCAAGAGTTCATGGGACGTCATCGAGCTGAACGTGTGCTGAACTCGGAGGTGTCGTACGTTCGGTACTAGATCGGTTGGATCGTGAAGACGTTCGACTACATCAACCGCGTTAACCTAATGCTTCCGCTTTCGGTTTACTAGGGTACGTGGACACACTCTCCCCCTCTCGTTTCTATATATCTCCTAGATAGATCTTGCGTGATCGTAGGAAAAAAATTTAAATTGCATGCTACGTTCCCCAACAGTGGCATCCGAGCTAGGTCTATGCGTAGATGATATGCACGAGTAGAACACAAAGAGTTGTAGGTGATAATAGTCATACTGCTTACCACCAATGTCTTACTTTTATTCGGCGGTATTGTTGGATGAAGCGGCCCGGACCAACATTACATGACCACGTTCATGAGACCAGTTCTACCGACGTGCTTTGCACACAGGTGGCTGGCGGGTGTCTGTCTCTCCAACGCCGCGGACTCCTCTCGCGAGCTCATGCTGCACGCGGCGATGCCTCCAAGCACCTGGATCCGCTTCCCTTCATTCTTCGCCATCGAGATGCCACCGAGGGGGCCTCTCGAGCTTTGGCTACAGCACGCCGACTGCGGTGCTCCGGCGACCGGAGCGGACGTTGAAGTCGTCGCTCCGGGCAAGGTCTTCATGACCCGAGGCTGGGGCGAGGTCGCCCGGGTCTGCCAAACGGGGTGCGCCCTCGTGATTCACTTCGAATACGATGGCGCCTCCTTAATGCTCTTCAAGGTCTTCGACGCAGAAGGCCACCGCCTGGAGTGCTGCCCCAGAGGAGGCGGCCGGGACATCGTCGCGGCAGGAGCTAGGCCTGCCGCTCGCTCTCCCGCCGGCTCCTCCGGCAGCAGCAGTGATGCTTGGGAGTCCAGTGACTCTCCCGAGCTCTTCGTGACTCCGGAGACGAGCGACGACATCTACCTGCCCCCGAGATCGCGCCGTGCCCGGAGTAAGGCGGCTGCATCAGGGCGTCGGCGCAACTGATCTGGATGGGGTTGGCGCCGGCCTCCCGTGGCCCACTGTTGATGATGGCGTCGGCCCTAGAGGCGCTAGTGGTTAGGATTCCTTAGGAATCTCGTCTTTTGTTTCCTGCGAGTAATCGAGAAAACACCCCGTGGGGGCATGTAAAGGGTCCGCGATGTCTTTTATTGATGCAATCCTTATTATGAAATCACGCAAATGCTTGTCCTGTCCCGGCTCGGTTCCCCCTTTCTATCCCCGCGACGACTTGGTGATCTACGCTGACAGGTCCCGGTCCCCAGGCAGGCTTCAGCCGTCGCTGGTATGCCAGGTCGCGATGTCGTGGTCAAGGCCAGGAGGTGAGCGCCCGAGGTCCAGTAAGAGCCCCTGAGGCGCGATGCTCGGGAGGTCCCCTTTAGCGCGCAAGTAGCCGCCGAGAGGCAAGAAAGGAAGGCGACGTTGCCGTCACAGAGCCGCATTAAGTGAAGGTTCTGCGCTGCATCGATTAGCTATTCCAAGCTTGAAACTTATCTCAAAAACATGGAGTCGTTCCTTCGCGTTGCACCGGACTTGCATGTCGGCAGCTTCGGCGCAGCTAGGTTAGGCCCTTGCGAGCTTTCCCGTTCTCCCCCAGACACTCCTTTGTGCTCTACGTCCTCAGGTCCCGGCCCTCGAGCGAGCTCAGCCGCCGCTGGTATGCCAGGTCGCGATGCCATGGACAAGGCCAGGGGGTGAGGGCTGGAGAGCCAGTAAGAGCTCCTGAGTCATGATGCTCAGGAGCCCCCCTTTTAACGCGCAAGCGGATCGAGTGGGAAAGAGAGAGAGAGCTCGTGGTGCCACCCGCTTCAGACCTCAGGGGGTTCCTGCCAGGTGACAAGAGAAAAGCACGGATTGCCATTATGATTGCCGGCCGGCCATTGGCTGCTCCGAGAGAGTGGTGAGGGCACTGAGGGCCTGGTGAGGTGACGCTCGCGGGGTTGCCGCGGGCCAGAGCTCGACCACTCAGATTTGTCGACGTTGTAGGGACGGACCCATGTGCAAGCGCCGTGCCAGCGCGAGCGGCTCCAGAGGTAGATGTCAATCGGTCAGGCAATAGTCACAGGCAGGTTAGGCATGAAAGGCAAATCAGCTTAGATAAACGCAGAAAGGATACATGCCACTGGGTCAGGCCCGGGCGGCTTGGGGATGATGCAGCCCAAGGGACGCCCCCAGCAAGGTAAACTAAAGACATAAGCAAACAGGATACGTGCCGCAGGGACGGACCCATGCGGCCTGGGAATGATGCAGCCCTAAGGGTGCTCCCAGCTGAAATGAACTCGGAAGATATCACCTGGTACCATTGTAGAGGGGGTGTTGGAGTAGCAGAAGACGCGCGATGAAGGGGCCGATCCTCACGAGCCACCAGAGCCCTGAGCCTCGGGAGGCCCTGGGGATCCAGGTGGTTCCTCGAGGACCATCTCCATCTCCGCCAGGACCGCGTGACACCTGGCCTCCTGAGCTGCCAGAATGCTCCGCACATGGCGCTGGTGGGTGGCAGCCGCGTTCGGCGGGCCGAAAAGCATGCGAACCTAGCTGTGCGGCGGACCCTTGCAACGTCCCACGCGCGAAGGCCAGATGCGCTCCTGAGTTGCAGCTCGGTTGAGCCCTGGGACATCGATGCAGACGCGCAGCCCACCGTCCTCGCCTGGATGGGAGGACTACGCCATGCAAACGGCGGTCGCCGCGCATGACTCTTGCTTCCTGAAGCTCCTGAATGGCCTTGGTGATGAATTCCTGAGGGTTGGGCTTTCCTTGCCCCGTGCCTTCCTGAGGGAAACGTGCTGCGAAGCGCGCCTCCAAGTGGTGCCCGAGCGCCTCCCTCGTGATCCTGGCAATGTCTGAGGCCCTCCAGAAGAGAGCCCCCGAGCCCTGCCCAAGGAGGGCGCCGGTCGCGCCTTCCTATGCGATGGAAGGAGGCGCCCCTTGCATGGGCGCGAATCCTGATGCGACACCTCCTGAGATGCCAACCTCCTAAGGCCTTGAGCTGGGCGATGTCTTCTTCTTCTTGGGGATTGCCTCAGGAGGGTTCTCGCCCTTGCTGTCCGGGTCCTCGATTGATGCAGCTTTGAAGGCGCGCTCGAGGGAGCACACCGCATCCTTCTCTTCGCAGGGGACTGTGATGATTCCGCCGCTTCCTGGCATCTTGAGGACGTTGTAGCTGTGGTGGGTCACCGCCATGAACTTGGCCAGGGCTGGATATCCGAGTATGGCATTGTATGGCAGGCGGATGTGGGCGACGTCGAAGTCGATGAGCTCGGTGTGGTAGTTGTTGCGCTGTCCGAAGGTGACAGGGAGGCGGACCTGCCCTATCGGGGTGGTGGAGCCGTTAGTAACTCCTGAGAAAGGCTTGGTAGGCTGAAGTTGATCATATGGCACTTGAAGGTTGTCGAACATCACAACAGACAGAACATTGAGCCTTGCGCCGCCGTTGATGAGCGTCCTGGGGACTTGCACGTTGCCGATGACTGTAGAACAAAGCATCGGGAGGACGCCAGCGGTAGCCGCACACTTGAGTTCATCCGCTGAGCTGAAAGTGATGGCGCACTTGGACCACCTGAGCGGGCGCGTGGCCTCAAGCCTGGGGAGGACTGCATTCACCTCGCGAGCAAACTGCTTGAAGATGCGCTGAGAGGCTGGGGCCTGAGCTCCGCCCAAGATGCAAGCGATAGCACCTGGCTCCTGGAAGCCCCCAGCCCCCTCGTCCTGGTGGTGGTCGTCATTCCTTCTTGGCGGTGGCGGCAGAGGAGGAAGGCCTGCATTGCCCTACGGGCGGTCCTCGCGAAGCTGATCCCTCCAGGCTCCCTCACGAGGCTGGTCTTGCCAGCGATCCTCACGAGGACAGTCAAGCCACTCCTGGCGAGGGCCTCGGTCGTCCCAGCATCCTCCGCCTCGTCCTCCTCCTCGGCCGTTGCCCCGGTCGTTGCGCTCGGGGCGTCGACCGAAGCGTCCTTCTCGAACGGCCCTGAGCTCCTGGCATTCGTTGGTGTTGTGGGTGTGGAGGTTGTGGTAGGCGCAGAATGGTCGGCTGCCCTTGGACGACTCCAGCTGGTCCCTGCCGCGCTTCGTGTCGGGCTCTGCTGCGAGAACGGCTGCTCCTTTGCGCTTCACGTCCTTGGCCTTGGTTTTCTTCTCTTCTGGGTCTGCAGCTGGAAGCTCGAGGAGGGAGAGGCGTCCCTCCTCAGCTCTTGAGCACTTGGTCGCCAGGTTGAACAGCTCCAGGGATGTGCACAGCTCCTCGTGGATGGCGAGCTCCTCCTTCATCTTGACGTCGCGGACGCCATCGGCGAACGCTAAGATGATGGCCTCGTCCGTCACCTTGGGGATCTTGGGGATGGCGCTGTTGAAGCGCTGGATGTATTTCTGCAGGGTCTCTCCAGGCTGCTGCTTGATGCGGCGCAGGTCACCCACAGCCGGGGGGCGGTCGCGAGTACCCTGGAAGTTGGTGATGAAACGGCTACGCATCTCGTCCCAGGAGGAGATCGAGCCGGGAGGCAGGTTCAGGAGCCAGGTGCGGGCACCATCCTTGAGCGCCATGGGGAACCAGTTCGCCATGACCTTTTTGTCTCTGTTGGCCGCCTGGATGCCCAGCTTGTAGACCTGCAGGAACTCCGCGGGGTCGGCAGTACCGTCGTAGCGAGGAGGCAGGTCCGGCTTGAACTTGCCTGGCCAGGCGACGCTGCGCAGCTCGGTGGTGAAGGCACGGCAACCTGCCGTGGCCACCAGAGCCCTTTGCTGACGCGGGGCTTGCTCCTGAAGATTCCCGCGCACCGCTGCCAGGGGCAGCACGGGGTCTTGGCGTGCTTGTGCAGGGATGCGGTCTCACCGTGCTGGTGCAGGAAGCACGGGAGCACCTTCTTGAGGTCGAGGGATTTCTTGGCAGCTTCTTTCTTGCCGCGCGGGCGCTGGACGTGGTGGGTCACGTCCAGGGGCCGCGCGCCTTGGAGCCAAGGCGCCTTCTTGGGGAGGAGGTGGCGGAGGCGCTCCCTGAGCCGCGTCGCCCATGCATGACAGAGGGACGGCGCGGGAGAGCCCCCTGCGGCGCTGACGAGCTCGGTGATGCGAGCGAGCCACTCTTCGTAGAGGTCGTCGACGGGGCGGTAGTGCAGGATCTCACGTGCTAGGAGCAACGTGGCCTGCGCGTCCGTGGGGGCGCGACGAGCGTGAGACGATGAACCAGCTGGGGTCAGTGACGGAGTGGCGGTGCGGCCTTCCCGCCGCACCGAGGGGTGCAGCAAAGATGCTTGCTGCTCGTTCCCCGCCGGGCCGGTGGCGGCGTTGGCGGCAGGCGACGGAGAACGACGAGGAGGCCCGTCGACGGGAGCCGTCTGGGCGACGCTCGGCGCGAGCTCAGCGAGCGTCTGCCATGGATGCGACGGAGCGATGGGACGCAGATCAGCGGAAAGTAGATTTTGGCGCACCCCTACCTGGCGCTCCAAATGTCAGATATCGGGTTCCGGCAAAACCCTTAAGGTTCGAACACTAGGGTGCGCATGAAGATCTCTCCCTACCAAAACGCGCCCACAACCTCGCCGTGGGTTCTAAGCTAGCACGATGAACAACACAAGAGACACGAGGTTTATACTGGTTCGGGCCACCGTTGTGTTGTAATACCCTAATCCAGTGTGTGGTGTGGTGGATTGCCTCTTGGGCTAATGATGAACAGTACAGAGGAAGAACAGCCTCGCGCGGAGAGGTGTTCTTGTGGTGGTATGTTTGGAGAGGAGTCTATCCGTCTCTGTTGGCTCTAGATCCAGTGTTTTCTACTGTTGTGGCTAGCCCTATTTATAGAGGCCCTGGTCCTCTTCCCAAATTTTGAGCGGGAAGGGATCCAACAACGGCCATTTTGTAAGGGGACAGCTAGTACAAGCTATCCTGACTAAAGGTGGTCTTCAACTGCCAAAGGTGCTGGGGATGACGCCGTCTTGGGCTCCAGGGTGACCTCCGTCCTGCCCTCCTGCTGGTCTTGGTCTCGTTGCACCAATAAGGAAACCTTTGCCTGATGCCTCGGTACTCCACGCCTGTGCTTGCCCCCTTTGCACCAAAGAGGAAACGAGGACACTACGCAGGCTAGAGCCCACCTGGCACCCGCCTGGTCTCGATCGTCCTGGCTCGCGTCATGGGCACCTCGCGAGGTACCCATTCCCTTGATCTCTCCGCCTCCTCGCGATCCTGCCTTGTGAGGCCGCCCCTGAGGAGGCCTTGCGTCGTCCGCCCCGCGAGGCTTGGCCCCTCGCGAGGGTCTTGGGTGTTGGTTGATGAAGACGGGCCGTACTGGGCCACCGGCTGAGCCACGCCGCAGGCCGCAGGCAGGCAAGTCTGGGGACCCCCGTTCCCAGAACGCCGACAGTATCATCGTAGTGCTTAGGCAAATCCCTGCGCGGATCACTTCACCAACAAGGTCATCACGCCATCGTGCTGATGAAACTCTCCCTCGACCCTATGCTGGATCAAGAGTTCGAGGGACGTCATCGAGCTGAACGCGTGCTGAACTCGGAGGTGTCATACGTTTGGTACTAGATCGGTTGGATCGTGAAGACGTTCGACTACATCAACCGCGTTAACCTAATGCTTCCGCTTTCGGTTTACTAGGGTACGTGGACACACTCTCCCCCTCTTGTTGCTATGCATCTCCTAGATAGATCTTGCGTGATCGTAGGAAAAAATTTAAATTGCATGCTACGTTCCCCAACAGTGGCATCCGAGCTAGGTCTATGCGTAGATGATATGCACGAGTAGAACACAAAGAGTTGTGGGTGATAATAGTCATACTGCTTACCACCAACGTCTTACTTTTATTCGGCGGTATTGTTGGATGAAGTGGCCCGGACCAACATTACATGACCACGTTCATGAGACCGGTTCTACCGACGTGCTTTGCACACAGGTGGCTGGCGGGTGTCTGTCTCTCCAACTTTAGTTGAATCGAGTTTGACTACGGCCGGTGCTTGTTGAAGGTTAAAACAGCACACTTGACGAAAAATCATTGTGGTTTTGATACGTAGGTAAGAATGGTTCTTGCTAGAAGCCCGTAGCAGCCACGTAAAACTTGCAACAACAAAGTAGAGGATGTCTAACTTGTGTTTTGCAAGGCATGTTGTGATGTGATATGGTCAAGACATGATGTGATCTAAATTGTTGTATGAGATGATCACGTTTTGTAACAAAGTTATCGGTAACTGGCAGGAGCCATATGGTTGTCGCTTTATTGTATGGAATGGAATCGCCATGTAATTGCTTTACTTTATCACTAAGCGGTAGTGATATGATAACCCACAAGTATAGGGGATCGCAACAGTTTTCGAGGGTAGAGTATTCAACCCAAATTTATTGATTCGACACTAGGGGAGCCAAAGAATATTCTCAAGTATTAGCAGTTGAGTTGTCAATTCAACCACACCTGGATAACTTAGTATCTACAGCAAAGTGTTTAGTAGCAAAGTAATATGGAAGTAACGGTAATAGTGGCAAAAGTAACAGTAGCAGTTTTGTAGTAATTGTAACAGTGGTAACGGTAAAGTAACTAAGCAAAGAGCAATATGTGAGAAGCTCGTAGGCATTGGATCAATGATGGATAATTATGTCGGATGTGATTCCTCATGCAACAGTTATAACATAGGGTGACACAGAACTAGCTCCAGTTCATCAATGTAATGTAGGCATGTATTCCGAATATAGTCGTACGTGCTTATGGAAAAGAATTTGCATGACATCTTTTGTCCTACCCTCCCGTGGCAGCGGGGTCCTATTGGAAACTAAGGGATATTAAGGCCTCCTTTTAATAGAGTACCTGACCAAAGCATTAACACTTAGTGAATACATGAACTCCTCAAACTACGGTCATCACCGGTAAGTATCCCGATTATTGTCACTTCGGGGTTAACGGATCATAACTCATAATAGGTGACTATAGACTTGCAAGATAGGATCAAGAACTCACATATATTCATGAAAACATAATAGGTTCAGATCTGAAATTATGGCACTCGGGCCCTAGTGCCAAGCATTAAGCATAGCAAAGTCATAGCAACATCAATCTCAGAACATAGTGGATACTAGGGATCAAACCCTAACAAAACTAACTCGATTACATGGTAAATCTCATCCAACCCATCACCGTCTAGCAAGCCTGCGATGGAATTACTCACGCACGGCGGTGAGCATCATGAAATTGGTGATGGAGGATGGTCGATGATGACGACGGCGAGGGATTCCCCTCTCCGGAGCCCCGAACAGACTCCAGATCAGCCCTCCCGAGAGAGATTAGGGCTTGGCGGCGGCTCCGTATCGTAAAAACGCGATGAATCCTTCTCCTTGATTTTTTTCTCCCCAAACGTGAATATACGAAGTTGGAGTTGAGGTCGGTGGAGAACCAGGAGGCCCACGAGGCAGGGGGGAGCGCCCAGGGGGGTAGGGCATGCCCCCACCCTCGTGGACAGGGTGTGGGCCCCCTAGCCTTGATTATTTCACCAATATTTTTTATTAATTCCAAAAATAACTTCCGTTGAGTTTCAGGTCATTCCGAGAACTTTTATTTCTGCACAGAAATAACACCATGGCAATTCTGCTGAAAACAACGTCAGTCCGGGTTAGTTCCATTCAAATCATGCAAGTTAGAGTCCAAAACAAGGGCAAAAGTGTTTGGAAAAGTAGATACGATGGAGACGTATCAACTCCCCCAAGCTTAAACCTTTGCTTGTCCTCAAGCAATTCAGTTGACAAACTGAAGGTGATAAAGAAAAACTTTTACAAACTCTGTTTGCTCTTGTTGTTGCAAATATGTAAAGCCAGCATTCAAGTTTTTAGCAAAGATTATGAACTAACCATATTCACAATAACACTTAGGTCACATGTTTACTCATATCAATGGCATAATCAACTAGCGAGCAATAATAATAAATCTCGAATGACAACACTTTCTCAAAACAATCATAATATGATATAACAAGATGGTATCTCGCTAGCCCTTTCCGAGACCGCAAAACATAAATGCAGAGCACCCCTGAAGATCAAGGACTGACTAAACATTGTAATTCATGGTAAAAGAGATCCAGTCATAGTCATACTCAATATAAAGTAATACTAATGCATGCAAATGACAGCGCTGCTCTCCAACTGGTGCTTTTTAATAAGAGGGTGATGACTCAACATAAAAGTAAATAGATAGGCCCTTCGCAGAGGGAAGCAGGGATTTGTAGAGGTGCGAGAGCTCGAATTTGAAATAGAGATAAATAATATTTTGGGTGGCATACTTTCATTGTCAACATAACAACCAAGAGATCTCGATATCGTCCATGCTACACACATTATAGGTGGTTCCCAAACTGAATGGTAAAGTTTATACTCCCCCTCCACCAACAATCATCAATCCATGGCTTGCCCGAAACAACGGGTGCCTCCAACTAACAACAATCCTAGGGGAGTTTTGTTTGCAATTATTTTGATTTGATTTGAGCATGGGACTGGACATCCCGGTTACCGGCCATTTTCTCGTGAGTGAGGAGCGGAGTCCACTCCTCTTGAGAATAACCCGCCTAGCATGGAAGATATAGATAGCCCTAGTTGATACATGAGCTATTCGAGCATACAAAACAGAATTTCATTTGTAGATTTAGAGTTTGGCACATACAAATTTACTTGGAACGGCAGGTAGATACCGCATATAGGAAGGCATGATGGACTCATATGGAATAACTTTGGGGTTTATGGAAGTGGATGCACAAGCAGTATTCCCGCTTAGTACAAGTGAAGGCTAGAAAGAGACTGGGAAGCGACCAACTAGAGAGCGACAACAGTCATGAATATGCATTAAAATTAATCAACACTGAGTGCAAGCATGAGTAGGATATAATCCACCATGAACATAAATATCGTGGAGGCTATGTTGATTTTGTTTCAACTACATGTGTGAACATGTGCCAAGTCAAGACACTCGAATCGTTCAAAGGAGGATACCACCCTATCATACCACATCACAACCATTTTAATAGCATGTTGGCACGCAAGGTAAACCATTATAAACTCCTAGCTAATTAAGCATAGCATAAGCAACTATAATCTCTAATCGTCATTGCAAACATGTTTATTCATAATAGGCTGAATCAGGAATGATGAACTAATCATATTTACAAAAACAAGATAGGTCAAGTTCATACCTGCTTCTCTCATCTCAATCAGTCCATCATATATCGTCATTATTGCCTTTCACTTGCACGACCGAACGATGTGGATAATAATAATAGTGCACGTGCATTGGACTAAGCTGGAATCTGCAAGCATTCAATTCAAGGGAGAAGACAAGGTAATATGGGCTCTTGGTTAAATCAACAATAATGCATATGAGAGCCACTCAACATTTTCATCATGGTCCTCTCCTCTCAACCCCCAAAGAAAAGAAAACAACTAAAACTATTTACACGGGAAAGCTCCCAACAAGCAAAAGAAGAACGAGAAATCTTTTTGAGTTTTCGTTAATCACTACTACTACAAGCATGGAAAGTAAACTAGCTAAAAGATATAACTATTTTTTTGGTTTTTCTTAAGGTTTTTCAAACACACAAGAAGAAAGCGAGAAAAATAAAATAAACTAGCATGGATAGTACAATGAAAAAGTATGAGCACCGACAACTAGCATGAGTGTGTGAACATGAATGTAATGTCGGTGAGAAATACGTACTCCCCCAAGCTTAGGCTTTTGGCCTAAGTTGGTCTATGCCCATGGATCGAGGCTACTCTCGCCGGTGTACTGAGGAGTGTCATCTGAGTGCCACTGGCTGGCGATCTCCTCCGGGTCCCACTGGTAAAAAGACTGTCCATAAGGGTCAAGTGGTGGTTCCGGCTCAGGCTCTGGAGCTGGTGTCTGGCTCCGGTATGCATAAACGGCCTCCGGCAAGATGAGGTACGTGCCTGAAAACATGACAAACAAAGAGGGTGCAGGCAAGATAATAGTCTCACTGTGAGTTTTATTAAATCTCAAATTATACTTAAGCATCATCTCATTATTTTTAACAATAAATTCATGTGCTACCATACTCTTATAATCTAGAAAAATAGAGGGCAGCAGCTTTTCCTCTTTCTCATAATGCCTAATAGGTATCCTAAAGTGTTTAGCAAGGCGTGAAGCAAAGATGCCTCCAAAGATGGGGCCCTTTGTACGGTTGTTTAGCAATAATAGAGCCTAAACTAAAAGTGTTATCGCGAAACAAAGCATGGCACAAAATAACAATATCGGGGGCACTAAGGTTTCCATAGTTCCTGCGACCAATTAAGCATCTACTCAAAAATATTGAAAAGTAACGTAGAACAGGAAAGTGTATGCTAGTAATTCTTGCATCGGAAACCTTCCTCGTTTCCCCTACAGTGATCATATCAATAAATCCATCCACATCTCTACGATGTGGTTCCTCTATGCTGCCCGCAAAGGGTATCTTACAGACCCCACCAAAATCATATAGTGACATCTCCTTAACCTCATCATATAAATGAAACTCCACTGAAGGTGGTGATTTCCTAGCATGAAAGGAAAAAATTTGCACGAAAGTATTAGTGAGTAGGAGATACTGATCGAGCTGGTCCTGGAGGAAGTCGGTGAGGCCTGCATTCTTAGCCAAATGATAAAAATCATCATGAATCTCGGCTGCTCTCAAGAACTCATCACAAGGCCATTCACACGGCCGAACCTTCGCGACGCGAGGGATATTATATTTGGGCTTTTTATTCTCCTCATTTTGTTTATCCTTCAAGCTTCGGCTCGAAGAGCCCCTCAAAAATCTCTTCATCATTTTCTGAAAATTTCTACAACTTTTAGTAACTCAAAATAAAAGTGAACCAAACTCAACAAAATTGATAGCAACTACTCCCACAAGTGCCTAGAGACTATATCATGCATTAGAACTACTTGGGACCAAATAAATTTGACATGCAAGCTCAACAACAGGGTCACCTAGGAAGTAAAAATTTGCAATGAATAAAGTACTAGAACAAAAACTAATTGGACCATTGGAGGAGTCACATACCAAAGAACAATCCCCCAAAGCAGTTTTGTGAGTGGAGCTTTGAGCAAGGAGGTCGAAAATGGGCAGCAAGATGAGCTAGAACTCATGCTTGAGTTGGTTGATGATTTTTTTGGGAGGAAGAAGAAGTGTGTGGGTGCAGGAATAAGTGGAGGGGGCCACCAGGGGCCCACGGGGCAGGGGGCGTGCCCCAGGGGGGTCGGCGCGCCCTGGACCCTCGTGGCCAGGTGCTTGCCCCCTCTCGTGTGTTCTCAGTGCCAGATATTCTCAAATATTCTAGAAAAAATCATATTTCATTTTCAGGGCATTTGGAGAACTTTTATTTTCGGGGTATTTTTTTATTGCAAGGATAATTCAGAAAATAGACAGAGAATACTATTTTTCCTTTATTTAATCTAAATAACAGAAAGTAAAAGGAGGGTACAGAAGGTTGTGCTTTCTAACTTCATCCATCTCATGCTCATCAAAAGGAATCCACTAACAAGGTTGATCAAGTCTTGTTAACAAACTCAATCCGAATCGCATGAAATCGGAGAATTTTTGAATAGCACTAGGTTACCTCAAAGGGGATATGTACATCCCTAATAACAAGAATATCATATTTCTTCTTGATAGTAGGAAGAGGAAATTCAAAACCTCCAATAATAATCGATGGAATTTTTCCAATAGAATTGATACTGTGGACTTGAGGTTGTTTCCTCGGAAAGTGTACCGTATGCTCATTACCATTAACATGAAAAGTGACATTGCCTTTGTTGCAATCAATAACAACCCCTGCAGTATTCAAAAAGGGTCTACCAAGGATAATCGACATACTATCGTCCTCGGGAATATCAAGAATAACAAAGTCCGTTAAGATAGTAACGTTTGCAACCACAACAGGCACATCCTCACAAATACCGACAGGTATAGCAGTTGATTTATCGGCCATTTTCAAAGATATTTCAGTAGGTGTCAATTTATTCAATTCAAGTCTACGATATAAAGAGAGAGGCATAACACTAACACCGGCTCCAAGATCACATAAAGCAGTTTTAACATAGTTTCTTTTAATGGAGCATGGTATAGTTGGTACTCCCGGATCTCCAAGTTTCTTAGGTATTCCACCCTTGAAAGTATAATTAGCAAGCATGGTGGAAATTTCAGCTTCCGGTATCTTTCTTTTATTAGTAACAATGTCTTTCATGTACTTAGCATAAGGATTCATTTTAAGCATATCAGTCAACCGCATACGCAAAAAGATAGGTCTAATCATTTCAGCAAAGCGCTCAAAATCCTCACCATCCTTTTTCTTGGATGGTTTAGGAGGAAAAGGCATGGGTTTCTGAACCCATGGTTCTCTTTCTTTACCGTGCTTCCTAGCAACAAAGTCTCTCTTATCATAACGTTGATTCTTTCATTGTGGGTTATCAAGCTCAACAGCAGGTTCAATCTCTACCTCATTATTATTGCTAGGTTGAGCATCAACATGAACATCATCATTAACATTATCACTAGGTTTATGTTCATTACCAGATTGTGTTTCAGCATCAGAAATAGAAATATCATTGGGGTTCTCAGGTGTGTCAACAACGGGTTCACTAGAAGCATGCAAAGTCCTATCATTTTTCTTTTTCTTCTTTTTAGAAGGACTAGGTGCATCATCATTAGTTCTCTCAGAATCTTGCTCAATTCTCTTAGGGTGGCCCTCAGGATACAAAGGTTCCTGAGTTATTTTACCCCCTCTAGTCATAACTCTAACATCATTATCATTTTTCTTATCATTTAATTCATTGAGCAAATCATTTTGAGCTTTAAGCACTTGTTCTACTTGAGTAGTAACCATAGAAACATGTTTACTAATGAGTTTAAGTTCACCTTTACCTCTAGACATATAATCACTCAAGTGTTCAATCATATAAGCATTACGTTTCAATTGTCTACCAACATAAGCATTGAAGTTTTCTTGTTTAGCCATAAAGTCATCAAACTCATCCAAGCATTGGCTAGCAAACTTAGTAGACAGGGTTTCAACTTTATCATATCTATACAGAGAATTTACCTTTAGTACCCGTGTCGGGTTATCAAGACCATGTATCTCTTCAATAGGTGGTAAATTCTTAACATCTTCTGCTTTAATACCTTTTTCTTTCATAGATTTCTTTGCCTCTTGCATGTCTTCAGGACTGAGAAATAGAATACCCCCTTTCTTCGGAGTTGGCTTAGGAGTTGGTTCAGGAAGCGTCCAGTTTTTTTCATTAGTCAACATATTATTCAATAACAATTCAGCTTGATCAACAGTTCTTTCCCTGAAAACACAACCAGCACAACTATCCAGGTGGTCTCTGGAAGCATCGGTTAGTCCATTATAAAAGATATCAATTATTTCATTTTTCATGAGAGGATGATCAGGCAAAGCATTAAGTAATTGGAGAAGCCTCCCCCAAGCTTGTGGGAGACTCTCTTCTTTAATTTGCACAAAATTATATATTTCCCTTAAAGCAGCTTGTTTCTTATGAAAGGGGAAATATTTAGCAGAGAAATAATAAATCATATCCTGGGGACTACGCACACAACCAGGATCAAGAGAATTAAACCATGTTTTAGCATCACCCTTTAATGAGAACGGAAATAACTTAAGATATAGTAGTAATGAGTTTTCTCATCATTAGTGAATAGGGTGGCTATATCATTTAACTTAGTAAGATGTGCCACAACAGTTTCAGATTCATAGCCATAAAAAGGATCAGATTCAACCAAAGTAATTATCTCAGGATCGACAGAGAAATCATAATCCTTATCAGTAACACAGATAGGTGAAGTAGCAAAAGCAGGGTCATATTTGCATTCTAGCATTCAGAGACTTTTCTTTCAGCTTAGCTAATAATTTCTTAAGATCAGATCTATCATTGCAAGCAAGAAAATCTCAAGCAGTTTCTTCATCCATAACATAACCCTCAGGCACAACAGGCAATTCATATCTAGGGGGAGAATCTTCATCATCACTTTCATCAATATTATCAGTTTCAATAATTTCATTCTCTCTAGCCCTAGCAAGTTGTTCATCAAGAAATTCACCTAATGGCACAGTATTATCAAGCATAGAAGTAGTTTCATCATAAGCATCACGCATAGCAGAAGTGGCATCATCAATAACATGCGACATATCAGAATTAATAGCAGAAGCAAGTTTAGGTGTCGCAAGTTTACTCAAAACAGACGGAGAATCAAGTGTAGAGCTAGATGGAAGTTCCTTACCTCCCCTCGTAGTTGAGGGGAAAATCTTAGTTCTTTCGTCTTTCAACTTCCTCATAGTGATCAGCAGATATAAATCCCAAGTGACTCAAAGAATAGAGCTATGCTCCCTGGCAACGGCACCAGAAAATAGTCTTGATAACCCACAAGTATAGGGGATCGCAACAATTTTTGAGGGTAGAGTATTCAACCCAAATTTATTGATTCGACACAAGGGGAGCCAAAGAATATTCTCAAGTATTAGCAGTTGAGTTGTCAATTCAACCACACCTGGATAACTTAGTATCTGCAGCAAAGTATTTAGTAGCAAAGTAATATGGAAGTAACGGTAACAGTGGCAAAAGTAACAGTAGCAGTTTTGTAGTAATTGTAAGAGTGGCAACAGTAAAGTAACTAAGCAAAGAGCAATATGTGAAAATCTTGTAGGCATTGGATCAGTGATGGATAATTATGTCGGATGTGATTCCTCATGCAACAGTTATAACATAGGGTGACACAGAACTAACTCCAGTTCATCAATGTAATGTAGGCATGTATTCCGAATATAGTCATACATGCTTATGGAAAAGAACTTGCATGACATCTTTTGTCCTACCCTCCCGTGGAAGCGGGGTCCTATTGGAAACTACGGGATATTAAGGCCTCCTTTTAATAGATTACCGGACCAAAGCATTAACACTTAGTGAATACATGAACTCCTCAAACTACGGTCATCACTGGTAAGTATCCCGATTATTGTCACTTCGGGGTTAACGGATCATAACTCATAATAGGTGACTATACACTTGAAAGATAGGATCAAGAACTCACATATATTCATGAAAACATAATAGGTTCAGATCTGAAATCATGTCACTCGGGCCCTAGTGACAAGCATTAAGCATAGCAAAGTCATAGCAACATCAATCTCAGAACATAGTGGATACTAGGGATCAAACCCTAACAAAACTAACTCGATTACATGGTAAATCTCATCCAACCCATCACCGTCCAGCAAGCCTACGATGGAATTACTCACGCATGACGGTGAGCATCATGAAATTGGTGATGGAGGATCGTCGATGATGACGACGGCGACGGATTCCCCTCTCTGGAGCCCCGAATGGACTCCAGATCAGCCCTCCCGAGAGAGATTAGGGCTTGGCGGCGGCTTTGTATCATAAAACGCGATGAATCCTTCTCCCTGATTTTTTTCTCCCGGAACATGAATATATGGAGTTGGAGTTGAGGTCGGTGGAGCACCAGGGGGTCCACGAGGCAGGGGGCGCGCCCCCACCCTCGTGGACAGGGTGTGGGCCCCCTGGCCTTGATTCCTTCACCAATATTTTTTATTAATTCCAAAAATAACTTCCGTGGAGTTTCAGGTCATTCCGAGAACTTTTATTTCTGCACAAAAATAACACCATGGCAGTTCTGCTAAAAACAGCACCAGTCCAGGTTAGTTCCATTCAAATCATGCAAGTTAGAGTCCAAAATAAGGGCAAAAGTGTTTGGAAAAGTAGATACGATGGAGACGTATCACGATAGTCGTAGAAGCAATAGTTGGTGAGATGACAACGATGCTACGATGGAGATCAAGGTGTCAAGCCGGTGACAATGGAGATCATGACGATGCTCTGGAGATGGAGATCAAAGGCACAAGATGATGATGGCCATATCATGTCACAGATTTTGATTGCATGTGATGTTTATCTTTTATGCATCTTATTTTGCTTAGTACGGCGGTAACATTATAAGATGATCCCTCACTAAATTTCAAGGTATAAGTGTTCTCCCTGAGTATGCACCATTGCTACAGTTCGTCGTGCCGAGACACCATGTGATGATCGGGTGTGATAAGCTCTACGTTCACATACAACGGGTGCAAGGTAGTTTTGCACATGCAGAATACTCGGGTTAAACTTGACGAGACTAGCATATGCAGATATGGCCTCGGAACACCGAGACCAAAAGGTCGAACATGAATCATATAGTAGATATGATCAACATAGAGATGTTGACCATTGAAAACTACTCCATCTCACGTGATGATCGGACATGGTTTAGTTGATATGGATCACGTGATCATTTAGATGACTAGAGGGATGTCTATCTAAGTGGGAGTTCTTTAGTAATATGATTAATTGAACTTAATTTATCATGAACTTAGTCCTGATAGTATTTGCATATCTATGTTGTAGATCAATGGCCCCGTGCTACCGTTGCCCTGAATTTTAATGCGTTCCTAGAGAAAGCTAAGTTGAAAGATGATGGTAGAAACTACACGGACTGGGTCCGTAACTTGAGGATTATCCTCATTGCTTCATAGAAGAATTATGTCCTTGAAGCATCACTAGGTTCAAGGCCTGCTGCAGGAGCAGATGCTGATGTTATGAACGTCTGGCAAGCTCGATCTGATGACTACTCGATAGTTTAGTGTGCCATGCTTCACGGCTTAGAATCGGGACTTCAAAGACGTTTTGAACGTCATGGAGCATATGAGATGTTCCAAGAGTTGAAATTAATATTTCAAGCAAATGCCCGAGTTGAGAGATATGAAGTCTCCAACAAGTTCTATAGCTGCAAGATGGAGGAGAATAGTTCTGTCAGTGAACACATACTCAGAATGTCTAGGTACCATAACCACTTGACTCAGCTGGGAGTTAATCTTCCTGATGATAGTGTCATTGACATAGTTCTTCAATCACTGCCACCAAGCTATAAAGGCTTCGTGATGAACTATAATATGCAAGGGATGGAAAAGACAATTCCCGAGCTCTTCACAATGCTAAAGACTGTGGAGGTAGAAATCAAGAAGGAGCATCGAGTGTTGATGGTTAACAAGACCACTAGTTTCAAGAAAAAGGGCAAAGGGAAGATGGGGAGCTTCAAGAAGAATAGCAAGCAAGTTACTACTCCTGGGAAGAAACCCAAGTCTGGACCTAAGCCTGAACTGAGTGCTTCTACTGCAAAGGGACTGGTCACTTGAAGCGGAACTGCCCCAAGTATTTGGCGAATAAGAAGGATGGCAAAGTGAAAGGTATATTTGATATACATGTTATTGATGTGTACCTTACTAATGCTTGTAGTAGCGCCTGGGTATTTGATACTGGTTCTGTAGCTCATATTTGCAACATGAAACAGGGGCTACGGATTAAAAGAAGATTGGCTAAGGACGAGGTGATGATGCGCGTCAGAAATGGTTCCAAGTTCGATGTGATCACCGTCGGCACGCTACCTCTACATCTACCTTCGGGATTAGTTTTAGACCTGAATAATTGTTATTTGGTGCCAGCGTTGAGCATGAACATTATATCTGGATCTTGTTTGATGCGAGACGGTTATTCATTTAAATCAGAGAATAATGGTTGTTCTATTTATATGAGTAATATCTTTTATGTTCATGCACCCTTGATGAGTGGTCTATTTTTTGTTGAATCTCGATCGTAGTGATACACATGTTCATAATATTGAAGCCAAAAGATGCAAAGTTAGTAATGATAGTGCAACTTATTTGTGGCACTGCCGTTTAAGTCATATTGGTGTAAAGCTCATGAAGAAACTCCATGCTAATGGGCTTTTGGAATCACTTGATTATGAATCACTTGATACTTGCAAACCATGCCTCATGGGCAAGATTACTAAGACTCCGTTCTTCGGAACAATGGAGCGAGCCACTGACTTATTGGAAATAATACATACCGATGTATGCGGTCCAATGAGTGTTGAGGCTCACGGCAGGTATCATTATTTTCTGACCTTCACATATGATTTGAGCAGATATGGGTATATCTACTTAATGGATCATAAGTCTGAAACATTTGAAAGGTTCAAAGAATTTCAGAGTGAAGTGGAAAATCATCGTAACAAGAAAGTAAAGTTTCTACAATCTGATCGCGGAGGCGAATATTTGAGTTATGAGTTTGGTCTTCATTTGAAGCAATGTGGAATAGTTTCGCAACTCATGCCACCTGGAACACCACAGCGTAATGGTGTGTCTGAACGTCGTAATCGTACTTTATTAGATATGGTGCAATCTATGATGTCTCTTACTGATTTACCGCTATCGTTTTGGGGTTATGCTTTAGAGACAGCTGCATTCACGTTAAATAGGGCACCATATAAATCCGTTGAGACGACACCATATGAACTGTGGTTTGGTAAGAAACCTAAGCTGTCGTTTCTTAAAGTTTGGGGCTGCGATGCTTATGTGAAAAAGCTTCAACTTGATAAGCTCAAACCCAAATCGGAGAAATGCGTCTTCATAGGATAACCAAAAGAAACTGTTCGGTACATCTTCTATCACAGATCCGAAGGCAAGATATTTGTTGCTAAGAATGGATCCTTTCTAGAGAAGGAGTTTGTCTCGAAAGAAGTGAGTGGGAGGAAAGTAGAACTTGATGAGGTAATTGTACCTTCTCCTGAATTGGAAAGTAGTTCATCACAGAAATCAGTTCCAGTGATTCCTACACCAATTAGTGAAGAAGCTAATGATGATGATCATGAAACTTCAGATCAAGTTACTACTGAACCTCGTAGGTCAACCAGAGTACGGTCTGCACCAGAGTGGTACGGTAATCCTATTCTGGAAGTCATGTTACTAGACCATGATGAACCTATGAACAATGAGGAAGCGATGATGAGCCCAGATTCCGCGAAATGGCTTGAGGCCATGAAATCTGAGATGGGATTCATCTATGAGAACAAAGTGTGGACTTTTGTGGACTTGCCCGATGATTGGCAAGCCATAGAAAATAAATGGATCTTCAAGAAGAAGACTGGCGCTGACGGTAATGTTACTATCTACAAAGATCGACTTGTTGTGAAAGGTTTTCGACAAGTTCAAGGAGTTGACTACGATGAGACATTCTCACCCGTAGCAATGCTTAAGTTTGTAAGAATCATGTTAGCAATTGCCGCATTTTATGGTTATGAAATTTGGCAAATGGATGCCAAAACTGCATTCCTTAATGGATTTCTTAAAGAAGAGTTGTATATGATGCAACCAGAAGGTTTTGTCGATCCAAAAGGTGCTAACAAAGTGTGCAAGCTCCAGCGATCCATTTATGGACTGGTGCAAGCCTCTCAGAGTTGGAATATACGCTTTGATAATGTGATCAAAGCATATGGTTTTATATAGACTTTGGAGAAGCCTGTATTTACAAGAAAGTGAGTGGGAGCTCTGTAGCATTTCTAATATTATATGTGGATGACATATTGTTGATTGGAAATAATACAAAATTTCTGGATAGCATAAAAGGATACTTGAATAAGAATTTTTCAATGAAAGACCTTGGTGAAGTTGCTTATATATTGGGCATCAAGATCTATAGAGATAGATCAAGACGCTTAATTGGACTTTCACAAAGCACATACCTTGATAAAGTTTTGAAGAAGTTCAAAATGGATCAGTCAAAGAAAGGGTTTTGCATGTGTTACAAGGTGTGAAGTTGAGTCAGACTCCATGCCCGACCACTGCAGAAGATAGAGAGAAAATGGAAGTCATTCCGTATGTCTCAGCCATAGGTTCTATCATGTATGCAATGTTGTGTACCAGACCTGATGTGTGCCTTGCTATAAGTTTAGCAGGGAGGTACCAAAGTAATCCCGGAGTGGATCACTGGACAGCGGTCAAGAACATCCTAAAATACCTGAAAAGGACTAAGGATATGTTTCTCGTTTATGGAGGTGACAAAGAGCTTGTCGTAAATGGTTACGTCGATGCAAGCTTTGACACTGATTCGAATGAATCTAAGTCACAAACCGGATATGTATTTATATTGAATGGTGGAGCTGTTAGTTGGTGCAGTTCCAAGCAGAGCGTTGTGGCGGGATCTACGTGTGAAGCGGAGTACGTAGCTGCTTTGAAAGCAGCAAATGAAGGAGTCTGGATCACTACTAGGAAAAGGCCTACTAGTGGCGCACCAGTTTTGCCTACTAATGGCACACTACTGGTGCGCCACTAGTACCACACCACTAGTATTAAATACTAATGGCGCACCACTGGTGCGCCATTAGTATAGGCCACTGGTGCGCCATTAGTATAGGCCACGGTGCGCCATTACTATTTTTGAATTTTGAAGTCGGGAAAATAGTAGTGGCGCACCGTCTAACCCCCACTGTGCGCCATTTCTATTTTTGAATTTGGATCTGGATCGCGATTTTTTTGCCCATTTTTTGCTTGTTTTTTGCTTGTTTTTTTCACGAAATTTTTTCAAATTTTGTTCTCGTTTTTGGATCATGTACATTCTTTTGCCGGAGAGGAGTTCGCCGGAGAGGAGGGCCGAGGTCACCGGAGAGGAGGAGGAGGTCACCGGAGAGGCGCTCGCCTACATCGCCGGAGAGGAGGAGGAGGTCGCCGGAGTGGAGTTCACCGGAGCACCGGAGAGGAGGAAGGAGAAACCGTGAGGGGAGGGGAGGAGAGGAGGGAGGAGGAGCTCACCGGAGAGGAGGGAGGAGGAGATCACCGGAGAGGAGGGAGGAGAAACCGTGAGGGGAGGGGAGGAGAGGAGGGAGGAGGAGGTCGCCGGAGAGGAGGAGGAGGAGGTCGCCAGAGAGGAGGAGGGTAGTATGGTGGAGGAGAGAAGGGGAGATGGAGTGGAGGAGATGGAGTGGAGGAGAGGTGGAGTGGAGGAGAAGAATGAAGAGGTAAGGGGGAGAGGACCACGCCCAGCCATATATACGGCATAGTAATGGCGCACCGTCGGCAGGTGCGCCATTACTAACTTCTTTTTTTATTTTTTTGATCTATTTTGGATTTTGAAGGCGGGAAGATAGTAATGGCGCACCATGGGCAGGTGCGCCATTAGTAAGTTTGAATTTTTTGCCTCTCCAGATCTTAAAAGCCCCGTATCTTTTTTTCTGTTAGGTTTTTGAGGATTTTGAAAATGTTTAACGGGGTTCCCTCGATTAAATTCGGATGTAACTTTTCGAGTAGATGATTTTTCATATAAAAAACTTTTTCATCCGAGTTCGTATGCAAAAGTTATGCCCATTTTACAAATTCTCGAGAGATTTTGCAAAAAAGTCGAAAATTCATGTTTGTAAATTTTGCTAACAACTAGACCACATATCACATGGGAATCTTATTTTCTTTTATTTTTTTGACATTTCTATCATTTTCTTTTATTTTTTT